>NC_044059.1:30185684-30293184 GCF_902167405.1 Gadus morhua | reverse complement strand
TGTGTGTGTGTGTGTGTGTGTGTGTGTGTGTGTGTGTGTGTGTGTGTGTGTGTGTGTGTGCGTACGTGTGCGTGTGCGTGTGTGTGTCTGTGAGTGTGTGAGTTTGACAGTGTGTGTTGTGTTTAAATGAATTATTATCAATCCATGACTGAAGGTTCCTGAAAATAACATGTTTTTGACAAACACCCATAATGGCAAAAAAAACAATTATTTATACCAAAACAAAGACGGCTGGTAGGGCCTGTTCTCCAACCTGAATGACGTGTAGTTTGCCACTCGACCCCGTATGGGTCATGGTGGGTCAAGGGTCATTTGAGTCGTTTGATTTGATTCTTTCAATAAAATGCATCTTTCCAAGTGATTTCAGAATGTATGTGTGTGCACACAAAAAGGCATGTGTCTTTAGTTGCCTTTGCATCATTCCAACCATCTAACATTTCTATAAAATAATGATGATGTGTTTCATTAATTTATATTTTTCTTACACCTATTGCGATTTTAAAAATAAGGATTTAGAAAGGTAACATATAGGTTATATGTACTGTATTCAAATGCAAACCTTAGAGATTATAGAATATAATCAAGTATAGATTATACATGTTCCCTTTAAGTTAATGTGTCCGATGATAACCTTATCCTTCGTTTTCCATAACAATTAATAACAGGCAGCACATACACATGATGCCCGCATGGTCACGGTAAATATGATGGCTTGCCCCAGGAGACAGAGGTTCCTACTGGTTGCCCAGCACACTCAATCAAAACAGATCCCATTGAGCAGATACACAAACCAAGATCCAGCAATCGTGTCCAAGAACAGAAAATAGATTACTCTCAATTATCATTCAAAACAACTTTAAGTAGCACTCAAAATGTTCCAACCACAGTAAACCATTAGATTGATAACACAGGTTAACACAGACTCTCAGATGCAAGCCTAAACATGACTTATTGTAAATGATCAGGGGGTGAAGTTATTGAAAATGTATGGCTGTCCAGTCAAAAAGAATCATTAACCATAGAAGCAGCTATCTTGGAGTCCATACTCAGTCTAGTGTGTTATCAGTTGTCTGTACTGCACTATGGGCCCAAACCCTTTGGGTTAAGGACCCAGTGAATGTAGGTCACACTTCTGATGTCAGACAAAGGTTCATCAGCCACACTGATCAGATTGGTCAAGCACAGGATCCTTCTTCATTTGTACACCATTGTGCTCCAAACTCAAACCTAGAGCTTTCTGTACTGTTTCCCACAATTCTAAAAAAACGTATGAACATTACTTCTTTCCCTAGCCAGCCTTCATTTAACTGTGTTTTGGAACAATTCCATTACTGCAGGGAACGCATTTGATGATAATTGTGTCTAACATTAAATATGTAATTCTATCAATGGTTAGTTAAGGTTAAGGTAAAGGTTAGGGTTAAGGTCGATATTATTATTTTTTTTCTTATTTTCTGTATTTCTAGTTACCACTGATCCTGGGAACTGATTTAGCCAGTAAGAACAAGTTTGCTGATTTCCCCACGAGTTGAGTGATGTAACACTTCTGCGTAGCACTCTGGATTACATATACATTTCTGATAACATGCCAGGGAGAAGTTTGGGCGCTCATGAGACATGGTGAGTAGATCAGTCGATGTGTGTTGGATGTGTGTGTGTGTGTGTGTGTGTGTGTGTGTGTGTGTGTGTGTGTGTGTGTGTGTGTGTGTGTGTGTGTGTGTGTGTGTGTGTGTGTGTGTGTGTGTGTGTGTGTGTGTGTGTGTTTGGAAATGGCCTTTAACCTAACCTGTGCTGAAATCTAGAGGTCCTGTTTTAAACCCACCTGGTTTGGGAATAATCTGGTTCAGAAAGTGACACAAGGGAGACCCAACTGCAGCATCAGCAGCTCTGCTGTGGCCCCCAGTGTAGTGCCCATGTCAGAACACAGAAGATTCCCTTACACAACACTGAGTATAAACGACAATCCACAATGTAAAGAGGCTCGTTGCAGCACTGCGTCGCCCTAGTACTTCTCTAGATAGTTCACCTTTCAATCCCATTGTCTTGAATGAAGAATAAAACATGAATATACGTTTAACGATGTGATTAACTTCATTGCCAGCTGTTTTGGAACAATTCCATTACTGTGGGGTACCCTTTGATGACAGTTGTGTCTAACATGAATCACGTGTAACATCATTGGTTAATTGAGGTTAAGGTTAGTGTTGAGGTCCATACTCGTTGTTTTTCTGCATTTATTTTAACGCTGATGGCGGATAAGGGATGAATTGCCAGAAGGCTCATTATGCAAGGTACAGTGTGATCAACGGATAATAAACTAATTAGTTCTTACCTCATGGGTCTCCACTGTGCTTTGTCTCCATGGACCAAGTGCTGTGGCTGGAGGCTCCTGAAACAAGGGCTCTGTAAGATAAGATGTCTCAACTCAAGGATATTCATTACCGTGTGAATGTGTGGGTGGAAATCCAGAAGTTCCTCCATTTTTAGCCTGGGACTCCATTTCTGGCTAAATGTTTGCGACTATAACTTGAACATTTGTACATCTGTTTCCACATAAATAGTTTTTAGCCAATCAACATCTGCCATTGAATCAGTTTTGAGGTCATAAAATCGCATCGCTCATCTTAATGATTCTAAAAGTATCAGTTTGCCATCAGTTTGCATATGTCTATGAGACCTTTTAAAACGATGCTGAAATTGATCATATATATCTATATTATATGTCGGCACTCTCCTGGGAACCCTGATGCATATCTGGGGATCCCAAGCGTCCTGCCCCAAGACCACAGACAGACAATTTCATCTGTGCACTATTGGAAACAAAGATACCTCAGCAATCATAGTCAACGATCTAGCGACTCAATCAGTACAAGTAGCTCCTTTTTTTGCAGACACTTTCATCCAAAGAGACACGCGTGTGTGTGTATTTGCCTGTGTTGCCTGTCTGTGTGTTTGTGTGTGTGTGTGTGTGTGTGTGTGTGTGTGTGTGTGTGTGTGTGTGTAGTTGGGAAGGTGTGTGTGTGTGTGTGTAGTTGGGAAGGTGTGTGTGTGTGTGTGTGTGGGGGGTTGGTGTGTGTGTGCAAGACTTCAATAGTGTCTAGTGGCAGTAGCATGCTCAGCGTGCAGCAGGGCAGAGTGCTGACTGCGGCCCGGCCCGTGTGGGGATGATGCAGACCGAGCTGTCGGTACCAGGGCGGCCGGTAGGACCTGATGTACCTCTACTGTTACCTTGGCCAGTCCATGATTCAATGTTGAATGTTTTCAGTTAGAAAAACTATTTGTGTGTGCATGTGTGCAACTTGTACGATTGTGTGTGTGTGTGTGTGTTTGATACTGCAGCGATGTCACATTGATCAAAGGGTGGTTTTTGGATGAATTTTATGTCCGTGTTTACGCAATGATAACCCAAAGCCTTCCTGCCTTCCTGTCAGCATTGCACCATGCAGGGCATTTCATTTCATACCATCAACTCAGCCTTTTTTTTTGTATCCGAATATCTATAATAAGATTACAATAAGATAACAAAATAATACTATTTACAATACATTACTTTACCATATAGTTATTAACAGTAGTTGCTTGGGGATATGTGAAAAAGGAAAGGATACCAGGAACCCAAACACATGTGTGTAGGGGTCAATATTGGTTTTGATCTAACAAGCCCAACTGCCAAACCCACAGAGTCAAGGACAGGAAAACTATATTCTTAGTCTAAATGTCCTGTTCTGGTTTCTAAGCAACACGACTGAAGATGATCGGTCTTGTATTAAATGTGTGAATACAGCAGTGATTATCTGAGAAGCTTACGAAAGCTTTTGTGGTATTCTAAGACCCTATTGTCACAGCAACAGTGCACGGACAATTATTTAACAATTATTATACAAGAATCACCAGTGAAGGAAACTCTATTTTCTAAATCAGGAAATTAAACACAAAAAAAACAACAACATGCAAATAATAACACATTAATGTCATTACTTTAGTTGATATACTTCGTGGCCTGACCAAATACAAGGTCAGCAGAAGATAGTGGTCCCAGACATGTCATAAGGGTTGTTGACTGGAAGACTTCCATGCTTTATCATGTTCTCATCATGTGACAGCCCGCTACCATGGCAACCATTCCCCTTCTCCCTGGGTCCAGGGGTCATGAATCCAGGGGGACGTAGCACTAGTATCTCTCTGGTCCATTCACAAATGTTCTACACGACCATTTAGTTTGATCTACTTTTAAAATGTGCTATACAACTAATTAAGATTAAAAAATAACAAATTCTTAAGCATAAAACCAAAAGCAAACTTTATTTAGTTGATTATCTTTAAAACAATGAATTACCAGATCGGGGAAAATAATCGATCCCATTGTCAGAGTTTTCTATAAAGCCTTTCTGCCTTGAGCAAAGTGTCTCTCAGCGACTCACTCTGCCACCACCAGCCCCAACAAGGAGGGATAAGGCTCCTGTTCCACCTTGATTACTTACGTTCTAGCCAATGACACAACGATGTTCCTCTAAGAACGTGATGCCCCCCCCCCCCCCCCAGAACATCCTAAAGCAAACTAGAACTTTCTCTACCGGTGGCGCAACTTCTCCAGACAAACTCTGAACAAAGCCGCATTTGTTCAAGGCCCCTTAATAAATCTCATCATTAGACATTAAATTAGCTTCCATATAAAGTACATATTTTAGTTTCATGTAAGACTAAGAGCTTTGTGTCCCCGTAAAGCAGCAGAAGGAGGTCTCTGGGCCTGAGGTACTGTGTGGTGAACCCGGCGGGTCTGGCTCTGCTGTGACCGGCCGCCTCTACTGCAGTCCACCGGGCCTGCAGCCGCTTCACCAACTCACACACACACACACACACACACACACACACACACACACACACACACACACACACACACACACACACACACACACACACACACACACACACACACACACACACACACAAAACCAGGTTGGAGGTTATATAAGGTTTTCATAATACAATAACGAAAGGCTGCATTATGTATTATTAGGCTATATACTGTGTTCTGGATAATATATTAAAACTATGCATAACATTTAACCAACATTAACTAGTTCCCCCATTGTACAGAAAGTTCCACAGAATGTGAGTCATAAGCACGTGTGGGTCCTACTGTTTGGAGTAGATAATCTCTGTTGATATCTCTGAAACACCAAGGAGACCTGTTCTGTTGACTGCCCCCTTGGCTTCGGTTGTTATGGACATTAAGTATTTGCAGTGGACAGAATGCTTTAGACCAGAGGGCTTTATGGAAATACTATTGTCCTACTGTAAGTGAAGTGTAATAGGACTTCCAAAAGAGCATAAGCTAAAGTGTACACTACAGCACTTAAATATACACGTATGCGTACACGCCTCAAGATGATTAGACCCGAGTGGCTAGTGCGTTACACTGGCTGATGCATTGCTCTTGTACTTTGTTATCCATTAATCTAATTAATTCGTATTCCGGTTGCAGTAAACTCAGTGAAGACGGGTACACGAGGCCGCCTCCCTAAAGAGGCTGACGGCAGAATAGAGGCAGCGGCTCAGCCGACATGTTCCCGCCGAAGGAGGAAGCGGACCTCACGGGGTTTATTAGAGAGGTGGTGGCCATAATGCAGGCTGCTGGCCGAAGAAACACTTTAATAGCTTAACCTGTTTTGCACAGGTCTCAGTCAGAAAGACAGCCATAGCTGAGTTTAATTCATATGCAAAACCTTCCACTCGAAGTGGGCGGGGCTTAGAGCTCCGCCCCGCCGCGCTGACATCACCGGCCGATCGGCGCGTGGAGAGACGTGGTTGTGAGCGCACCGCCCCGGCATTGCTGTCAGAGCTGGAGGAGAGTAGAGGAGAGAGGACCTTCACTTAGAGGAGAGAGGACTTCAGAACGAGCAGAGACCAGCCTCAGGACAAAGTGTGCCAACAGCCGCTGCGTTTTGCCCTAACCCAACCACCCACTCTGAAGTCGCGTTAAATATGTCTAATATCGTCTGCTGTAAAACGCCTCAGGTAAGAGACTTCTTCAAACGGTGTGTGTGTGTGTGTGTGTGTGTGTGTGTGTGTGTGTGTGTGTGTGTGTGTGTGTGTGTGTGTGTGTGTGTGTGTGTGTGTGTGTGTGTGTGTGTGTGTGTGTGTGTCGCAAAATGAGAATATCCATAGATGTGGAATAAGGAGAAGTATCGCGATAGGGACATGTCTGAAGAGGCGCCGTTAGCTCCGGATTCGGACCGCGTGTGTGCTCCTGACGGTGTATAAAGGCAACGTTACCGTAATACACCGCGTTATAAGCTGAGTGGTCACCGACGCACGACGGAAACCACCATAGTGGTCTCTCCGGTTCCAGCCGTAAGAGGTCACGGATTGGAACCTGTCGGAGGTCCGGCCGGGCAGCCTGCTTACAGGCCGCCATGGAGCCCGCCTCATTCGCCGGCCTAGCCCGCCTCGGTCCGCCTCGGAGCCCGCCTAAGTCCGCCATGGCGCCCGCCTCGGAGCCCGCCTCGGAGCCCGCCAGCTGTGTAGCCTCATGCTGCCGCTCCGTGTTAACGTTACTGTGACTCGGACCTCTCTGGTGACTCGGTCTGCTGTACATCTCGGTTGTTGGTCCGATTCCTTACATTGTCGTGGCGCCGTGGTCTGGATGGTCGATGTTGTAACGCTTAAGACACAATAGAGGGGTAAATAATCCACCATTAAATCAACGTGATGCTTTTATTCATTCTCTCCAGTCGCCTTGTTTTATTAATATATTTCATTGTAAAACGTATCGGATGTCCTACTGAAGAGGAGACGGGGAGTAGAGGGGGTTGCATTGTTCCTCAGCAACGGTCCTCTCCATCGGCCAGTATCTACATCAAAATAAAATAAAACATTATAATTATTACTATTACACAATACCCATTATGTAGCACATTTTTGGATTATGCAATCGATCTGTTTGCATAATCCAAATTGTATCCCCATTTCCGTTATTCAATGTATTGGTGTGAATAAACTAAAGCACACATTAAAAATATATTAAAAATAAATCAAAGGTGTTTTGTCCATCTGAGTCTTGAGAATGTATGCCATGGAATCTCAGTTCCTCTTGGCGGCACTAGGGGACGCTACTGGTTATTTAGTAGTGCCCCGCCCTTATTCCCTGCTTTACAAAAGAAAAGTAAGGAGAAGAAAAAGACCCATTGGCAAATAAAACCAGTGCTTTCCCTTCAGCTGTTGGTCCCATGGCAGCCTTCAGATCCTGGGGGGGCTAGTTCCTGCTCCGTGGTCCCCTCCACAGCCCTCAGACCCTGTAGGGGTTAGTCCCTGCGTTGGGGTGCTCTGTGGTTTGCCATATGGACCCCCCCCCCCCCCCCCCACACACACACTTCCTCCGTCTCCCCTCTGTCTACTTTCTGTACCATTCCCACGCTGTGAGTTCAGGCTGCTAGCAACACCTTGTCATGGCGGAGGCTTTGCATCATGTTTGATTATTAATCTGCAGGTTAATTTCCCTCCATTTGTTTTAGACATATATTTTACAACTTGTGGTTTTGTTTGTATAGCAACACCTTTACATGTGATGGGCATTTTGTAAAGGCCAACTTAAATGACCATTTGCCCTTGCAAATGGTGTTGCTGTGATGTTTGTGATATCTGGACTCCTTTATGAAGGGGACAGGGGGTGGCTGGACGAGGGGCTTTGATTCAGAGTCAGAGGAAATGGACCCAGAAGCATAACGCTGTTAGCTCTGATTACGACAGAGTGATGAGGAGGCAGTGGATGGTCATAAGAGTCTGCTTCCCGTTGCATAATGCCACAACTAGGTCAGTTTACCCCTTCCACACAGCGGGCGGAGTGGAGCTTCCCCTGTCGGAAGTGTTCGGACAAGGGAAGCCTTCTTTCAATTTCCTTTGTGCTCGTTTTCTTCTGTTCTTGAGTCCCAGTTCTATTTCTTGCACATGTGTAAGAATCTGTTCATGTTAGTAAGCTGGAGGCTGGTGATATTATTTTATATTACTGCATGCATGGCATATTGGCCATATTTGCTTTCCATCCTCTTGTCTCTTTATTGCTCCTTAATCTACGAGTGGGCCAGTATTAAACTCCTCCGGAAATCAACTACATAGAACAAGTCGTTCTATGTAGTTGATCCTGCTCAATTTGCCTTGTGACCGTCTAAAATGAACGGGGTTACAATTGGCTGAATGTCTCTTGACAGATGGATTCAACGGAACTGAAACACAGGTTAAACCAGTGGGTTGAATGGAGGCTCTTCCAGTACTCTGCTTATAACTTCCTCTTGCTGAATGCTCCTGTGCCTACTAGAAGGATCTGCAGATCAACGTCTCCTTCACGTATGGCCTGTTACGTTGTGTCAGACCACTGATAAGATGACTATAATTTTCCACTAGCTTCTATTCAGGGTTTTTGTATTGGCTGGGCATTCAGCTGTGTCAGCTTTTGTCTATTTGTACAATTAGTCCCTAACCCACTTAGATAATACAGAAGGATAGGCGATATATTTAGGTCAAGGTTATGTCGTCTGTTAAACGCAGCTTTAACAGCATCTGGACTAGTGGAGCAATCCAACGAGCTGCAAACCTTGGGTATTTAAGATTAGCTCATTGACCGTAACTACATGGCCAAGGAACGTAGAGGAAAACTTTGTGGTTTTCAACCTGGACCTTTTCTTCAGATCGTTTTGGGTCTAGGGGAATAATGTGGACGACATATTGTTGGTCTATCTGCTGCAATGGTCTGTGATGTTGTCCTTTTGAGCAATAAGGCAATCAATGATTGTCCTCTAAAGTTCTTTCAGGTTGAGATTATATCCTACGAAGAGAAGTATTGAGTTGAGTTGTTTCTGGAAGAGCGATGGAAACGCGGATTGGAGAGAGGAGAGCTTGTCGTGTTGGATGACGGAAGCAGCTTATTATTATCGAGGGGATTCTAGTGGTATATTGACGGGGCACTTTTGCCCAAAAGAGTTCCATCGCAGGCCGGACCGCGGGTTCCAACGACGTGTTCCGGCTCAACCCTGGGCCACTCTAATTGCTGGTTGGTTGCATTGGTCCCGTAGACCAAGATGATCAGGAAACGGTCCTGGTGGAAAAACACACAAGTTCTCCTTTCAGTAATGTCGAAGCTATTCTCAGATGTATTATTTTTTTTAAAGAGAACGGGGCGTGTTGCAGCAGGTTCCTCCGTCTGCGTTATGGACGTGAAAGAGGAAGGGGAAGTTCTGCGTCAGCTGCCTGAGCAGCACTGGGCACGCACGCACACACCGTGGGCGGACACACACGCACACACACGCACGCACCTTGGAAATACGCACTCATTACACATTCTAAAGCTAAATCTTTCGGATTTCATTTTCCCAGTGTTGTAGTCTTTTGATAAAATATCAACATAATGTTAACGATGATCTATGTTATTATAATATTAAAAATAGTTTGTAGTATCGATCATTATCTTCCTAATTGATTGTTTGGTCTAGTGCATCGTAGATGCACTAGATTTGTCGGTAGTGACGTCCTCTTGGGACTGGTTACCTGTAATGTGAAGGAGCTGTAGCAGCTGGTGGAGGCAGTGGAATCAACCACTTTCACCAAGGGTCATCTCAGACTAAATCATTTAAGTCAGAAAGGTAGGAGCTTTGGTGGATCTATATCGGTTGAGAACCGAGAAACGATTTGACAGGTAAGCTAGTTTAAAATGAATAGTACAGTATTATAGTAATGGTATAGTGAGGAGGAGGAGGGCGTTTTAAGGAGCTGTCTTTGATCCTGAGGGGCTCTCCAGCGGCTCTTAGAGCTACGTATAAGCTCTGCTGACCTAATGCTGGGAGGGTTCCATGTTGAAGGTCTCTGATAGGCTGACCCGGCAGGGTTCCATGGTGACGGTCTCTAATAGGCTGACCCGGCAGGGTTCCATGGTGAAGGTCTCTGATAGGCTGACCCGGCAGGGTTCCATGGTGAAAGTCTCTGATAGGCTGACCCGGAAGGGTTCCATGGTGACGGTCTCTAATAGGCTGACCCGGCAGGGTTCCATGGTGAAGGTCTCTGATAGGCTGACCCGGAAGGGTTCCATGGTGACGGTCTCTGATAGGCTGACCCGGCAGGGTTCCATGGGGAAGGTCTGATAGGCTGCGGCGCACCAATGGGGTTCTCCGGTTGGAGCTCCACCCACTAGACTAGTTTACCTCGATTATTTTTAGGTGGAGGACGCTGCCCTGTGGGCACTCTCTTGTGGAGGGCTGCCCCGTGTGGTGGGACGAGGTATCTCCAGGGGTCCTGTTTAAGAGGCCATGTCCTTGGGAGCGGAGGCGTCTCGGGGGATTAGCCGGTTTTGTCTGGAGCCCATGGGGGGGGGGTAGTAAAACGCGATGGGACGGCCTGGGCATCAAACCAGCGCATTGCAGGGCATTTACCGCACAGCGTCTAAGTTCAGGACTATTGCACTGCTTGGCCCAACATCTCTTACATTGATTTCTGATGTTAAAGAGCTGACCAGTACTTTTAGGGGTTTGACTTGTCATAGCTTCACCCGTCTTTAAAGGGTTAACGCGCTGCCAGCTGCTCAGCAGAACCTCCTAGAAACGACAGGCAGGCGAGTTTAGAATGCAAGAGGCATCCTCAGGGCCAATGGGCTGCCAGGACGGAGGTCCTGCCAGGACGGAGGTCCTGTGCGGCCCGTGACACGTGGCTGTGACCGGGCAGCAGCTGTTGGCTACCGGCTAACAGCTCCTATGACCACACGCGCTCTGAGCCAATGACCAATGCTCTCTTTTTTTCTGCCCTCCCAGGTTATAATGTACGACCAACACAGAAAAAGTACAAGTCTATAGCCAACGGGATCCCAAGGACTTGATTAGTCACTCAAGCCTGCTAGTTTGTTGTGTGGCTGCCCCCCTGGTCCTCGTCACTCCGGCCTGGCTCGTCTCCTAGCATTGCTTCTGACCCCTCACCCCGTCCGGCTGAAGAACTCTGGGCGCCTTTGTTTGGCTACCTTCCCTTCAAAAGCCTTTCTCTGGATTTACGTGCATCTTTATTAGGTAAGGCCGATACGACGCATGACCGGTTCTCCATGTGCGATGACAGGGTCTGCTTCTGCGGTGAACCTTTCACCCGTCATGGTGTCTCCTGCTGAAGGGATCAGTAGTCTGGGCATGGAACTAATGACGGCATGGGTGACAGTGAGGTCAAGCATGGACGTGTTAATTATGACGCATTATTTCATTTTTTCATTTACTTTCAGCAAAAATGATTCCCAACGGTTATTTGATCTTTGAGGACGAGAGTTTCCTGGATTCAACTGTGGCAAAGATGAACGCTCTGAGGAAGAGTGGTCAGTTCTGTGATGTTAGACTACAGGTATGTTTCTCCCTGCATAACAACGTCTACACCTCTTTTGGTCCTGTGGTTATGCTAGCCATCCTGTCCACCATTTTCTTTTCTCCCACCAGATTATCCTTCTGTACACTGTCTAATATTTTCACACTTTCTCCTGGAGGCCAGTTATTCTTACATTTACATTCGGGGCATTTTTAATTTAGGACACATTCAAACACTGACAGCAGAGTCACCCACGCAAGGCGACAGCCAGCTTGTCAGGAGCAGTTAGGGTGAGGTGTCACAGTGCTCGGGACACCTCGACGCTCTAGGAAGAGCCGGGGATTGAACTAGCAACCTTCTGGTTACCAGTAACCCCGCTCTTCCTCCTGAGCCACTGCAGCCGTAAGCTGTGAACTGCCCAAGCTGATGGAAAGGGGAGCTGGAGCTACGCAGCGTTGCTCTGTACCTGTAGATAAAGGTGTGGTCCTTGTGCTCCAGGTGTGCGGTCACGAGCTGATGGCCCACCGCGCTGTGCTGGCCTGCTGCAGCCCCTATCTGTTTGAGATCTTCAACAGCGACATCGAGCCCCATGGCGTTTCCCACGTCACCTTTGAGGACCTGGACCCCGCGGCGGTGGAGATCCTCCTCCACTACGCCTACACGGCCCAGTCAGTACCCCACGCCCCCCCCTCAATGTCCCACCTCATTCAGAGCCAAGTGCAGTAAGCATCAACCCCAGCGGTCTGAGTGGGGATTAATGAACACTAGAACCACAGACTACTCCTACACAAAGGGGCTCCTAATGTGTTTTGTGATCCTCTTGTGAGTTAGTGGCAATTTATATTGCAGATTTAATTTAAAATCCAGACCCACACGAAAAAGTTGTAAAATGGTAGCCAAATAATTCTAGTGATATTAAATCTTTTGAATTAAAAGGTGCATGGTTAAATTAGTTAAAGAGTAAGACTTGTTCTTTTTATTTCAGACTGAAGGCCGACCAGGAGCTAGTGAAGGAGGTGTACTCTGCAGCCAAGAAGTTCAAGATGGATCGAGTCAAGCAGGTACAAGTGATGACCGCACCCTCCTCTGAGCTCAGCTTGGATATTTCCCTGTTCTCATACTGCCGATCTCAGTAGCTCAGAACGCTTACGCACACGCCTCTACAACTCTCAGATCTGTGGAGACTACCTGATATCCAAGATGGAATCCCAGAACGCCATCTCCTTCCGGAACTTTGCCAGCTCCATGGGTGACGGGCGCGTCCTGGCCATAGTGGACGCCTACATCCAGGACCATCTGCTGGACGTCTCGGAGCAGGACGACTTCCTCAAACTCCCCCGCCTCAAGGTGTGTGCTGCAACCGCTGGTCTCTGACTTACAGCACATCAGGAACATGGGGCACAATGTTATGCATCCATATGTTTCATCCATATGCATCAGCTGCAAAGAACAGCTTAGTTCAGCTGACTGAAGTGTTTTAAATGAACGTCCTCCCAGTGCTGGTGGAGCTAGCCCCGTTCCTCCAGTCAGGGCCGCAGTAGATCTGGTGATTTCTATTTCGGGATCCTAGTTTAGTAGACGTCTTTACAGCCGCTCTGTAATATAATAAGCCTGACCTTAAGCCCCAAATAAGTTTACATATCGCCTTTTGTGATTCCTCATCCTGCCCTTAGCTCAACTTTAGTTGTGTACAGATGACCACGCTCAACTCTGACTGGATGAGACCTAGATGTGTAAAGAATAGGTTGATGTACTTTACAGGACGATGTCTCAATGTAGCATTAGACATAGCTGTTCAGTCTGCACTGGTTTGGTCCGATAAGATCATAGTTCCTCACGCTTTGTTTTTTTATTATTAACTACCTAATGACGGTAGTTAAGGCCAGTAAACCAACCCCCTGTGGTGGTTCCACTTCAGCACACAGGCTGTAACTAATGCTGGAGGCTGCTGGCTAACCTGACTCCCTTTCTCCTTGACCATTGTTCCTTTGTTGTGCATTTCCAGTTAGAAGTAATGCTAGAAGACAACCTGGCCCTGCCCAGCAACGGGCGGCTCTACTCCAAGGTGCTGAACTGGGTGCAGCACAGCCTCTGGGAGAACGGAGAGAACCTGGAGCAGATGATGGAGGAGGTCAGTACCAGGTTTCTGGAAAGTCCCCCAAGTAGCTGCTGCCATCCTTCATGACTTCCCTCCCACTTCTGCTCCTTCCTGTCTTTGACATCGAGGGCGTCGACCCAAGGTGTCGCCATGGCACTGTCAGATTGTTCTTTTTTTTTTTCCTTTTCTGTGATTTGTTGAGGTTTTGCAGTAAGACACTGTACCCCGAACCGTACTACAGTAGAGGTGAGCACAAACTAAAGAACCCCAGTTTGCTCATTTTCTCTTTCGGGTTTGTGGTTGGTTCCCATAGAAGGAATAAGAATATAATGTGTTCTTTTATATAACCGTTTCTGTTCCATGTAGCTCTTCTTAGCCTCTTTCTCCAGCGCTCTTTTCGCCACGACTATGAGCAGCTTGTAGTCGCATGTCGCGTTCTCTGCCGTGTCGCTGGCTCTGACAGGTTGTGTGTGTGTGTGTTTGTGGCGTTGGTACTAACCGCAGCTCCTCCCCATTGATTTATCTCTCCTAGGATTATTAGCAGCAGCAGGAGCGCCGACTGGAGCCAGGACTGAGCCACCAGGGTAATGAGTCAAAGAGGACAAGCAGCAGCTCCCATCTGTCCCTGCCCCTCCACGCACACCAACGCGCCTCCATTTAGCATAAAAAACACATTTGTAATTTTAAGACTGTGAGAGAAAACCAGTGCAGAAAGTGCCATTTGATCCCTATTCTCATGAGATTGTAAAGCCCGGACCACCTAAGCTAAACATGCCCGGTGCCAACATGTACACGCAGCCCAAAGCCTGAACAGAAGCTTTAACCAGCCGGTTCCAGCCGGTTCCAGCAGGCGTCTGACTGGTCCTCAGCGGGGAGAAGGGACGCCGTGTCCCCCTCCTCCCTCACTTGACTAGAAGATGTTTCCAGATGCTGCCGGCCGCACCTCCTCTGCCTCCCGTCGGAGCTCTTCTTTTTTCATTTTTATATTTTAGACCCAAAGAAGAGGATGGCTGTAGGGCGGGGGCTAGCGACGGCGTTTACCTTCTCTGTGCAGCGTCGGCAGAGTGTCTTCTTATAATACCGTCTGAGTAAAGACGAGAGCCTGGACTGGTTCCCCTCCCCCTTCCTCCTTCCTCCTAGCAGCGTCGCTCTCCTGCCCGCCATCCCGCTCCTCCTCCTCCTCCTCCTCCTCGCACTCTTTCACGCTGTGGGGCTCGGTGTGTTGCCATGGAGACAGCCACATGGATGTGTTGTTGTCGCTGTGTGTCTTGCAGGTTCAAACGCTGTACTACTCTGCCGACCACAAGCTGGTGCACGGCGGTCTGGTGATTGAGGGCCACACTGAGGTGTTTGGTGGCGAGGAGGACCGCCTCCAGTTTGTGCAGGTACACTGCAGCTTGGTGCCTGGTCTAGCCCCCCCCCCCCCCCCCCCGTTGGCCCTGCCCGTCGGGCCTAGCCCCCCCCCTGCGCTGGGGGGGCCCGTCGGCTCTAGCCTGCGTGAGCGTGGCCTAGAATTACAGCTCCTGCTGACGGCCTCGTCTGTTAGCCGATGTGATAAGCCCCAGGCTTTACCTCTGAGTCGAGCGGGTCTGAGGACCACCGTCGAGGTTGATGAGCTCTAGGCCCGATGTGTTAGACCCCCGTCAGGCTTTGGAGTGGGGGGCGGTGGTGCTGCGGCCCCAACCTCCGTAGAACAGTCTGGGGCGACTGGGATGCCGTGGGAGAGACCACTGGGCTGGGGGGGGGGGCGGCCGTTGGGACCGGGGGTCTCTTCCGGGGCCGGGGGTCTCTGGTGGGACCGGGGGTCTCTGCTGGCTGTGGGTGTCTGTAGCTGCGCTGTGCTCTTGCAGAAGAAGCCTCCTCGGGAGAGCACCCAGAGGCAGATGAGCTGCAGCTCCTCGGGAAGCCTGTCCCCTTCCAGCCAGGCCCCCAGCGCCCCCAAGCAGAGCTCCAGGAGGGAGTGGAAGTACATCGCCTCGGAGAAGACCACCAGTAAGTGTGCGCCCCATGGATCACATAGATATACAATACACTGTGCTCCTCCCCACGACGGTAACCGTGTGTCCCCCCCAGACAACACCCACCTGTGTCTGGCCGTGCTGGACGGCACGCTGTGCGTGGTCTTCCTCCACGGCCGCAGCAGCCCCCAGACGTCCCCCTCGGCCACGCCCTGCCTGATGAAGAGCATGAGCTTCGAGGCGCAGCCGGAGCTGCTGGAGCAGCGGCTGCTGGCCCCCATGCACTACGCCCGCTCGGGCCTGGGCGCCGCCGCCCTGGGGGGCCGGCTCATCGCAGCAGGTGGGCGCCGCCTCCCTGTGGAGGGCCGTAGACCCGCCGTGCCGGAGGGGTTACCGGAGCTAAAGGAGCTCCGGTTGAAGCTCCGGTTGACGCCTGTGTGTTCCTCAGGAGGGTACAACCGGGAGGAGTGTCTGCGGACGGTGGAGTGCTACGACCCCGAGCTGGACCGCTGGACCTTCATCGCCCCCATGCGCACCCCCAGGGCCCGCTTCCAGATGGCCGTGCTGATGGTACAGTAGTGGACCTGGGACCCTCTGAAGGGAAGGCGCTGGGTCCGGTCGCTAACCGCCTCTGTCTGTCCCGCCCACAGGGCCGTCTGTACGTGATGGGCGGCTCCAACGGCCACTCGGACGAGCTGAGCTGTGGCGAGACGTACGACCCGCTGACTGACGACTGGGCCCAGGTCCCCGAGCTGAGGACCAACCGCTGCAACGCAGGTGGGTCCCGCCCCTCTCCCAGGGCCCAGCGCTCCTGCTGGTCCCGGGTCACTGGTCCCGGGTCACTGGTCCCGGGTCACTGGTCCCGGGTCACTGGTCCCGGGTCTCACTGGTCCCGGGTCTCACTGGTCCCGGGTGTCACTGGTCCCGGGTCACTGGTCCCGGGTCACTGGTCCCGGGTCACTGGTCCCGGGTCACTGCTCCCCGTTCCCTGGTCTCATGTGCCCCCCCCCTGTTCCAGGTGTCTGCTCCTTGGACAACCAGCTGTACGTTGTGGGGGGATCGGACCCCTGCGGCCAGAAGGGCCTGAAGAACTGCGATGCCTACGACCCCGTCACCAAGGCCTGGACCAACTGCGCGCCCCTCAACACCCGTACGTGATGAGCTGTGATCGCACGGCGTGCTGTCAGCCCGCGCCTTGGTGCTCAGTGTTGACCCTGCTGTCCCTCTGTCCCCCTCCCTGACCCTCTGTCTGTCCCCCTCTCTGTCCCCCTCCCTGACCCTCTGTCTGTCCCCCTCCCTGTCCCTCTGTCCCCCTCCCTGTCCCTCTGTCCCCCTCTGTCCCCCTCCCTGTCCCTCTGTCCCCCTCCCTGACCCTCTGTCTGTCCCCCTCCCTGACCCTCTGTCTGTCCCCCTCCCTGTCCCTCTGTCCCCCTCCCTGTCCCTCTGTCCCCCTCCCTGACCCTCTGTCTGTCCCCCTCTCTGTCCCCCTCCCTGTCCCTCTGTCCCCCCCCTCTGTCCCCCACTCTGTCCCCCTCCCTGTCCCTCTGTCCCCCTCCCTGTCCCCCCCTCTGTCCCCCTCCCTGTCCCTCTGTCCCCCTCCCTGTCCCTCTGTCCCCCTCCCTGACACTCTGTCTGTCCCCCTCCCTGACCCTCTGTCTGTCCCCCTCCCTGTCCCTCTGTCCCCCCCCTCTGTCCCCCACTCTGTCCCCCTCCCTGACCCTCCGTCTGTCCCCCTCCCTGTCCCCCCCTCTGTCCGTAGGGCGCCACCAGGCAGCGGTGTGCTCGCTGGACGGCTTTGTGTACGTGATCGGAGGGGCGGAGTCCTGGAACTGCCTGAACACGGTGGAGCGCTACGACCCCCGCATCGACACCTGGACGCTGATCGCCCCAATGAACGTGGCCCGCAGGGGGGCCGGAGTGGCCGTCCACGCAGGTGAGACCCCCACACACCCACATCCACCCCCTTTAGGAACCATAACCTCAGCCTTTAACAGCCGACGCCACACCGCTAGCGTTGGCATCAGCCACATAGCTCCCGCCAGCGTAAGCATCAGCCACATAGCTCCCGCCAGCGTTAGCATCAGCCACATAGCTCCCGCCAGCGTTAGCATCAGCCACATAGCTCCCGCCAGCGTTAGCATCAGCCACATAGCTACCGCTAGCGTTAGCATCAGCCACATAGCTCCCGCTAGCGTTAGCATCAGCCACATAGCTCCCGCCAGCGTTAGCCTCAGCCACCTAGCTCCCGCCAGCATTAGCCTCAGCCCCGTAGCGCCCGCCAGCGTTAGCATCAGCCACATAGCTCCCGCCAACGTTAGCATCAGCCACATAGCTACCGCTAGCGTTAGCATCAGCCACATAGCTACCGCCAGCGTTAGCCACAGCCACCTAGCTCCCGCCAGCGTTAACCTCAGCCACCTAGCTCCCGCCAGCGTTAGCATCAGCCACATAGCTACCGCTAGCGTTAGCATCAGCCACATAGCTACCGCCAGCGTTAGCTTCAGCCACCTAGCTCCTGCCAGCGTTAGCCTCAGCCCCGTAGCTCCCTGCTATGTCGGCCCCGTTGCTAAGCGTGTCCTCCGGTCTCCAGGCAGCCTGTTCGTGGTGGGGGGCTTCGACGGCTCCCACGCCCTGCGCTGCGTGGAGGTGTACGAGCCGGCCCGCGGCGAGTGGCGGATGCTGGGCAGCATGACGTCGGCCCGCAGCAACGCCGGTGTGGCGCTGCTCGGCGCGCTGGTCGTCGCCGTTGGCGGCTTCGACGGCAACGACTTCCTGAACAGCATGGAGCTGTACGACCCCGCCACCGACCGATGGAGCGAGGACACCGACGCCACGCCCCCCCCGCCCACCGAGGGCCGAGCCACGGCCACCCCCTCCCCCTGAGGGGCGGGGCCGGCCGGCTCCCCCCCCCCCCCCCCCCCAAACTAACAGGCTTAGTGACGTAATCGTGTTTTGTGACGTTGTGTGTGAGCGGGTGAGGGAGGGGGAGGTAGCGGGAGGGAGGGGGGAGGGAGGGAGGGAGGGGAGGGGGGGGTCCCCAGAGGGGTCTTCAGTGAAGACCGGCTTATATTATTGGGGCAGGGGTGGGTTGCCCAAAGCAACAGGACGCTTTTGCATATTGCATTCATTATTTTCCGTGCTGTGTGTATATACATATAGTTTTCTTTCTCACTTTTGTCAAATGCCAACATTTAATACACATTTAGGTTACTGGTTATTCTAGTTGAACTTGTATCTTTAAGTCATAACTGGTAACGGTAACTTTGAGTTTCTCAACTCGATTTTCTTTAGTCAACCTCGTCGTTTTTTTTAGCTCACTTAGTTTAAAAGATCTGTGGTTTAAGCCTTACTCAAATGTATAAGTGAAGAAGTACCCGTCATGGCTTTGTGTCATTTAAACTTGGAGCTGGATTGCTTTACAAATCTTAAACGAAGGCCTTTTTATATATTTTTTTTATACACTGCGGATTAAACAATAAGTGGATGCACATGACTTGGTCATTAAAATACATCAGTGCCAGTTCTAGTAACTTTGTTTTAATGCCACACACAACCATGCTTATGTGCTCCTGCTTATAGAATGTTTTACTATGATTTGACTTATTCACTTATTGCAGTTTACTGAAGATCTTTTTTTCTTTTGAGTGTTTTTAAAAGTCAGGCATTGGCATAGATTACCTTTTGGCAGCAAACATAGATTGAGAATACGTACCACATTTGTAACATTTCTAAACTAATAAACCATGTCAACCAGAATCATGTTTCAAGCCCCTTTCCTCACTGCATACGATGTGCAATCTGTGTTCCTTCTCTGGTTCCTTTGGTTCATTTACTTTGTATTGACCTTTTTAGAAGGCTCTGGCTTTGGGGTTTCATACTGTGGCCGGGGAAGCCCTTTCAGACAGTGTGAAACGGTAAGCGCTTATATCTTAATCCATACTCCAAGAGGGATATGTTGGGAGAGGCTTAAGTCGCCTTTGGTTCTCTGATGACTAATCACTGCCTCTCCTTGTTACCACTGCCTGCTCCCAGGGAACCACGGCACTACCTTTATATTCCTCCTGCCTTTATCCGGAACAGCTTAAGTTCAGACGTGGAGCAGTAGTGACAGCAGCAGGATCGGAGAGGCGGAAGTCCTGATCAACTCGGGTCGGTCAGGTGGGCAGCATGTGCCCGACTTCACGCTGCTTATCTGGGCTGGTCAGTCGGGGTTAAAGACCTATTAGTTGACTTTAGGCCATTCACAAATTAGCCTCCCATGTGCTTGCTTATCCGACCTGTGAATCTCAGCAGAGCCACGAAGACACAGGCTAAACCAGGATAGAGTCTGCAACTGCCCATAATGCCCCAACTCTTTAGTATTTAATGCTAAAGGTGGTGGGTTCTATGTGAGTCACATTCTACTTTAAGAGGGGAACATTGCACTGATTCTGACGGGTTTGGGGAAAAGGTGGTGAGGAACCAACAGAATAAAACATTAATTACAATAATCTGGTGCACTTAGAATTAATTAATTGTATGTTTTAATTAAAAATCTTGGTATATAAAAATTAAATAAAACTTTAATAGGAATATTTGTCAAAGCAGCAGCTAACCCTTTGTATTGGGCCATAATCACCCTGTAACTCACCTCTCCCCTGTCGCAGGGATTCTAACCAGCAGCTACAGAATAGGCCCTTGAATATTGAATGAGCTGCTGTCCGTCTGACGTCAGCGGCCGTACAGACGGACCGGCTCTAGATGTCCCAGAGGAGCGCCGGGGTCTAATCGCCTCGTGATCACCGGGAACGACATGCTCCGTGGGTGGAAACCCTCCTCCCATTGGCTGGCGGCCGCTGTCCCGTTGGAGCCGGGTAACGGGCCTAAGTCTGCCGGGTCCTATCCTCCGACTGTCTGAGTCAGAACTACGGCCGATAGCCATCCAAGGAGAATCCCTTATAGTAATCGTAATGAACATGGCCTCATTAACTTTTCTGGCAAAAAAAGTTTGTTTCTTTGAAAGTGAGCACTTTGTCCACCCATCATGGATAACCTGTCCATAATGGGGACCAACAAACCCAAAGTCAGTCACAGAAACGACCATAGAACAAAACCTGATGGCTTAAGAAATCTTTTAAAATAACAATATTTTTAGGCAAAAAAATAATCATGTAAAATATTTCAAGTAAATGGATGTTTTTGTTTCAAGGCTGCTGACTGGTCGATGTGGCTTAGACTTCCTGTTCCATGTGGCTTAGACTTCCTGGTTGTGGTCCAATCAGGGCCATGAAGTGTTGGTGAGGCTTTGATTGACGGCAGCGACGCAGCACTCCAGAGTGGCTTTGAGCTCCGTCAGCTGAGCCCCGCCCACCTTCAGCCTCTGCCTGAGAACACACACGGCTTACATCACTCAACAGAGAAGGGATCTCACTGTCCATAGCTGAGGGAGAGCAGCAAGTGGCACTGGAAGCAACTAGGAGATCTATACCTGACGCTACCTCCACACTGTGCTTGTGTGATTTTACACATTCAGGTCCTTTAAGATATGACAGGACAACAGACCAGTGGTGAGAACGACAATGAGCAACAACACCATCCGGACTCATGAGAAACCATGAACCAATGTTCTTGTTCTCTGTGAAACCCCTCGCACACAATGTTCACACAACTGAGACAAAACGCACTGTGTTCACAGCCTCCAGTGGAATCTCTCTCTCTCTCTCTCTCTCTCTCTCTCTCTCTCTCTCTCTCTCTCTCTCTCTCTCTCTCTCTCTCTCTCTCTCTCTCTCTCTCTCTCTCTCTCTCTCTCTCTCTCTCTCTCTCTCTCTCTCTCTCTCTCTCTCTCTCTCTCTCTCTCTCCACACACAAAGCTAAAGTCGTCAGAAACAAACACAAAAGTCTTCCCCCTACACACTCAATCAGTGCACATGGCTGCACAGACGCACACGCCTCCCTCCTTACAGGCTGTGTCTCCTTGGCAACCGGTGCCTGGCAGCGGGGACGGCGGGCTGGCTCCGCCTCTCTGCTCCCACTGAACGTTACGCAACCAGCACAAGAAACCCAGTGGGAGGAAGGAGAGAGCCCCAAGCCTGCGCCCCCAAGCCTGCGCCCCCCAGCCCCCCTCATCTACTGCTTTACCTCAAGACTCCCTTAAAGCCCCCCGACCTCCGCCTGCCTGGGTCAGGGGGGGCCTGGAGGGGGGGGGGCCTGGAGGGGGGGGGCCGGGGATGGAGCACGGTGGGGAGTGTCCCCCACGAGGTGACCGACTCCACAGCCTCTTCCTGTGTCTGGACCGAGCTGCACAGCTCTGAGAGCCCCCGGACACCAGACACCTCCACCCCACCTCATATCGGTCTGCTTATAGTTAGGGGCAACGACATTTCTTTGCGGTGGGGGAGGCGGTACGGCCGTGATCCACCCCCCAGGAGGAGAGTGGGCGGCCCAGAGGTACGGGCGTGACCCACCCCCCAGGAGGAGAGTGGGCGACCCAGAGGTACGGGCGTGACCACCCCCCAGGAGGAGAGTGGGCGACCCAGAGGTACGGGCGTGACCACCCCCCAGGAGAAGAGTGGGCGACCCAGAGGTACGGGGTGTGAGCTATTGGCCTGCAGCTGATTGGCCTTCAGGAAGGTTCGCTCTAAGCTCGTCAAAGCATGTTTAACAGGCACACTTAAGAACCACAAACATTATTGGATTGCCGGCGCGAGGTTGTTTAAAGTCTAACACGAAAACATCGTGTTTTGATTTGTGAAGATATTGATCATAAAGAAACACTATAATAGTCCTAACGATGCAGGGACCATTGACAGATCGTTTCATGGCTGCTGTGTGGATCCTCGTGGCTATGAACAGAGCCGTTGAACAAGTGATTTCAAAAGGGGCCCGGGTCATGCAGCCCCACCTCCCCTCTTTATATCCTAACAGAGCGTCTAGAGCGTCTTTATTATCCACACCGGGCTCAGAAAGCTTCACCAACCCCCGCGAGGACCCAGAGGACGGAGCAGGCTGTGCTCACGTCCTGTCCCTGCTTTAAAGAAGGAAAGTAGCTCCGCTCGTCACGCGACCCGCGTGGTTCAACCAGCAGCTCTGAGCGGAATGCCGGTTAATGACAGCAGGCTGGAGGCGCCTGAACCAGAGCAACCGGCCTCGACCACAAAGGTCGCCCAAGGCTTAGTCAGAGACCTCCATGACGCGCAGCCCCCGGACACCTGACACCTCCACCCCACCTCATATCGGTCTGCTTATAGTTAGGGGACACGACATTTCTTTGCGGTGGGGGAGGCGGTACGGCCGTGATCCACCCCCCAGGAGGAGAGTGGGCGACCCAGAGGTACGGGCGTGACCACCCCCCAGGAGGAGAGTGGGCGACCCAGAGGGACGGGCCTGACCACCCCCCAGGAGGAGAGTGGGCGACCCAGAGGTACGGGGTGTGAGCTATTGGCCTGCAGCTGATTGGCCTTCAGGAAGGTTCGCTCTAAGCTTGTCAAAGCATGTTTAACAGGCACACTTAAGAACCACAAACATTATTGGATTGCCGGCGCGAGGTTGTTTAAAGTCTAACACGAACACATCGTGTTTTGATTTGTGAAGATATTGATCATAAAGAAACACTATAATAGTCCTAACGATGCAGGGACCATTGACAGATCGTTTCATGGCTGCTGTGTGGATCCTCGTGGCTATGAACAGAGCCGTTGAACAAGTGATTTCAAAAGAGGCCAGGGTCATGCAGCACCACCTCCCCTCTTTATATCCTAACAGAGCGTCTAGAGCGTCTTTATTATCCACACCGGGCTCAGAAAGCCTCACCAACCCCCGCGAGGACCCAGAGGACGGAGCAGGCTGTGCTCACGTCCTGTCCCTGCTTTAAAGAAGGAAAGTAGCTCCGCTCGTCACGTGACCCGCGTGGTTCAACCAGCAGCTCTGAGCGGAATGCCGGTTAATGACAGCAGGCTGGAGGCGCCTGAACCAGAGCAACCGGCCTCGACCACAAAGGTCGCCCAAGGCTTAGTCAGAGACCTCCATGACGCGCAGGTCAGGGCCAGCCTGCGGAGGAAGGAGACCGCGGGGAGGGGTCAACTATATTTAACACCTAGCAAACCACACCACATAAGAACCTGGCAGGGGAGACGAATAAGGGGAATTTAGAACAATGGAAAATGGAGCCCAGTTTAGTACAAAAGGCACCCTAGTCTTATGTAACTATTCATATAAGGTCTACTTCCTCAACTACAGTAGTCAAGCCTTTTAATCATAACATAGAGCCTTAAGCATTGCGAGTTTATGATTGAACCCAGGATATGACAAAAGGTTGTAAGGTTATGCATAATTTACATAATTTGCATTTGTTGCCATGACACAAAGTTAATTCTAAATTGAAGAAGCGTGCTATGGGAACACGTGGTGATCCGCTGGCACCGAGACAGAGAGTCTGGTGAGGTGAAACCTTCCTCCTTACTGTTACTGATTGGACACAGAGGGGGTCTACTGCCCGCCGGGCCGGGGTGGAATCGGGCTGGTCTTTACTGGACAACCAGTCCTCTAACTCCCTGAGAGAACATCAAGTTGAGTGGAGCGACTGAAGAGTAGCAGACGTCTCACTAGGGTCTGCTGAGGTCTTATATAAAGCACCACATCTTGCCGGTTAAGAGCAGGAATTAAATATTAAGAACAGCAGAGGATGCTCTCCCAAGCAGCGCGTCGTGGCGGAGGGGTGGGGGGGGACACGACTGAAATATTTACAGCCATGAGTTTAAGTCAGCACAACAAAACCTTTTCCTCACATGCAGCTCAGAGAAAGGCGTCCTGGATCCCCGGACGGCAAGGCCACAGACGCTGTCATACGCAGTTAGAACAGACTCCATATTAAACCATAAAGGGTTAGTCAAATATCAGCACAGTTAAACAGACTCCATATT
Source organism: Gadus morhua (assembly GCF_902167405.1). Classification (NCBI taxonomy): domain Eukaryota; kingdom Metazoa; phylum Chordata; class Actinopteri; order Gadiformes; family Gadidae; genus Gadus; species Gadus morhua. Next base: position 30,268,909 of record NC_044059.1, on the reverse strand, counting down.
AAACCATAAAGGGTTAGTCAAATATCAGCACTAACCCTAATATCAACACAGTTAAAACAGACTCCATATTAAACCATAAAGGGTTAGTCAAATATCAGCACTAACCCTAATATCAATGAATCTCACTTAGAACTAAATAAACACATATCTTTATGCATATTTATAGATCCCGTTTGCATTGAGAGTGTGTCTACGGCGATGGGGGTGAGAGCTTCAGATGAATCATGCCTAATCCAGAGGCCCTGTTGCCATGGCAGCGGTCATTAAGACAGAGGGCCATATAGCTGCATATAGAGGGATATGGATAAACCTCTCTGTAGCTCTACCTCCAAGCTCTTAAAGTTTGGGTATGGAATTCGCTTTTTTGGCCATTTTTGCAGAATTACTTGAAATCCTTATCATAACCCACTTACAGCCACTGAGTTAGAAGTACTGACATGAAAATTAAACAAGTCAATCATCTGTGGAACGGGCAGGGCTCGAAAAACTCCAGCCAATGATTTCCAGAGCCACCGAGTTGCATTGGACAGTAAGTACGTCAATCAAACGGTCGTACTGCACTCCCCCCTCCGCTCCCCGCGAGTGACCCCTTCGTGCACGTGCACGTACTCAAAGCTCGTGACCCAGAGCAAGCTTCTGCTTGTTGTTATCCTGCGGTAGCTACTGGAGCTAGCTAACTAGCTAATCCACATTTGGACCTAGCACTAGAAGACAACCCTAAACTCCAACCAAGCTAGCCTGGCTCACTCTCGCGTACCTGTGTTCGCACTCGTGCGTGATGCGCGTCCAACTTGGAATGGGTGGAGTCAGAGTCAGCGTTGAAGGAGAGGGGGTAGGACCATTTGAGTTGTGTATTTTCAAAATCTGCTGGCGTTTCGCAAATCCCATACCCAACCTTTAAAGAAATCCCACGGACTCAAGTCATCTAATTCATCTTTGTTTTCCTCTGTTTATGGAGGTGTGTATGGAGATGCTTGTGCTAGTGAACACCCACACTGACAGGTACCTAAGGTTCTGTCCCAGTCTGTGATCTACCTACTGGGACGTAGTGACCAATCCCTCAGGATGGGGGAGTTATGGGGAGAAGTCTTAGGGCGAGACTACCAATTGTCTAACAAGATAAAAACAGATCTTTCTTATTCATTTTTGCACATAGCATATCAGAGAGACACATGCACACACACAGACACACACACACGCACACACAAAGCCCAGCAAGGGCGCACACATTGATGGATCATGCATCATAGAACAGTCGTCTAAATGGAGAGTCCTGATTCCAAAGAGCCTCCCGCTCTGGCGGTCTCAAGCTGACACCCTCAGGCCGCAGTGACCACACCGTGACCCCCTCAGGCCGCAGTGACCACACCGTGACCCCACCGAGACCCCCTCAGGCCGCAGTGACCCCACCGAGACCCCCTCAGGCCGCAGTGACCACACCGTGACCCCCTCAGGCCGCAGTGACCCCACCAAGCCTTTGGGTCATATCAGACTGAATCACCCAGTGACCACACCGAGCCTTTGGGTCATATCAGACTGAATCACCCAGTGACCACACCGAGCCTTTGGGTCATATCAGACTGAATCACCCAGTGACCACACCAAGCCTTTGGGTCATATCAGACTGAATCACCCAGTGACCATACCAAGCCTTTGGGTCATATCAGACTGAATCACCCATGCCGCTTTCACACCAAAAAGAACCGAGAGCCAGTTCCGGGCTGGTGCTAGGGCCAGTTCCAAACTGGTTCCAGCCTTACCCCAGTTAAGAACCGGTTGGTTTCACACCGGCCAGAGCCAGCCATGGAGCCGGCGTGAGCAACGTCATGACGTCACTGCAAACGTCTCGGCTAGTGAGCTTGGACAGAAGCATACAGCCGACATCTTTCTTTATTCTGGGTGGAAATAGTAACATAGTAACGCCATCAAATGCGTTTATGGAAACATTTTTAGCGAGAAATGTGCATTTTACTTTCATAATGTTTGCTCGGTGAATGTGAAGGATGTTTGGTTTGATAGTTATGACGAAGAGGGAACGCTCCGTTCACTTGCATGGACATGGACTCATCTAGCTGCGTTGGCGCGTTGACGCGTTGAACCCCCACACAATAGGCGCGCAGAAGAACCCTCGCGCCAGTTTCAAACACAACAACAACAATTTCGTCTTCGATTCAATCCGTGTATGGTTCGTTCTTTGAATATTACGATTTAAAACAAAATCAGAAAAAACAAAAGAACCATACACGGATTCACGTCCATTGTTTACTTCGGTGTTTTAAAAAATGCCGGTCTTCGTTGGTCTTCCTGTTTATGAAGGTACGGATAACTCCGCCCCCTGCCCCCGGCGTAAAAGCGGTTCTAGTTCTAGCCCAGCTCTAAAGTGGGGCCAGAGTTGAACCGGGTTTTAGGGGCCGGAGCCGGTTCTTTGGCGGTGTGAAACCAAAGCCCTGGCCCTAGCTCCGAACTGGCCCGGAACCGGCCCCGATTTTGCGGCGGTGTGAAAGGGGCACCAGTGACCACACCGAGCCTTTGGGTCATATCAGACTGAATCACCCAGTGACCACACCGAGCCTTTGGGTGGGATCAGACTGAATCACCCAGTGACCACACCGAGCCTTTGGGTCATATCAGACTGAATCACCCAGTGACCACACCGAGCCTTTGGGTGGGATCAGACTGAATCACCCAGTGACCACACCAAGCCTTTGGGTGGGATCAGACTGAATCACCCAGTGACCACACCAAGCCTTTGGGTCAGATCAGACTGAATCACCCAGTGACCACACCGAGCCTTTGGGTGGGATCAGACTGAATCACCCAGTGACCACACCGAGCCTTTGGGTCAGATCAGACTGAATCACCCAGTGACCACACCAAGCCTTTGGGTGGGATCAGACTGAATCACCCAGTGACCACACCAAGCCTTTGGGTCATATCAGACTGAATCACCCAGTGACCACACCAAGCCTTTGGGTGGGATCAGACTGAATCACCCAGTGACCACACCAAGCCTTTGGGTCATATCAGACTGAATCACCCAGTGACCACACCAAGCCTTTGGGTGGGATCAGACTGAATCACCCAGGGACCACACCAAGCCTTTGGGTGGGATCAGACTGAATCACCCAGGGACCACACCAAGCCTTTGGGTGGGATCAGACTGAATCACCCAGTGACCACACCAAGCCTTTGGGTCATATCAGACTGAATCACCCAGTGACCACACCAAGCCTTTGGGTGGGATCAGACTGAATCACCCAGGGACCACACCAAGCCTTTGGGTGGGATCAGACTGAATCACCCAGGGACCACACCAAGCCTTTGGGTGGGATCAGACTGAATCACCCAGGGACCACACCAAGCCTTTGGGTGGGATCAGACTGAATCACCCAGTGACCACACCGAGCCTTTGGGTCAGATCAGACTGAATCACCCAGTGACCATACCAAGCCTTTGGGTGGGATCAGACTGAATCACCCAGTGACCACACCAAGCCTTTGGGTCAGATCAGACTGAATCACCCAGGGACCACACCGAGCCTTTGGGTCATATCAGACTGAATCACCCAGGGACCACACCGAGCCTTTGGGTCAGATCAGACTGAATCACCCAGGGACCACACCAAGCCTTTGGGTGGGATCAGACTGAATCACCCAGCGCCAGCCGCCAGGGAAATTAAACTGTCAATAACAACTAAAACATTTCAGTGGGAAAACAAAGAGAGAAATGCCATAAAAATAGAACCACTAACAGATGTTATGAGTCTAATCAACAAGTCTTTGTGTCGTACCACCATCACATGAGGCGCCTTCATGGGATCTGATCTCTAGCAGAACAGCACAGGGACGGTTTCAGTTCTATTAGGGGCTGCCCCCCATCACACACAAAACCTGACGGCCCTGATCACATAGTGTTCCAGACAAAACAGCGAAGAGCTCACTGGCTCTTTAAGAACATTCAGAACAATAAATAAATAAAGATAAAGCTTTGACACAATCACCTGGCTCCGATGTTTGCCTAAGTCAGGTTGTGGTAGATAGCGAACACTGTTTAACTTTAAGGAGCCCTTTCCACCAGCCTGGGGAGGACCAGAGGCCGGACAACGCACCTCGCCCTGACTCCTGTAACCTTTAAGCCCCGGCTTACACCCGGTGGGTGAGCTTATGGCCGTGCAGAGGGTCCATTCTGAAGGTACATAGCTAACCACAATGGGTTTCCTCACGCCACGACCTCCGCCTCTACAGAGGTCCCCTCCCAGCCCAGTGAGGACCACACCGCTCTGCAGTCACAGCTGGATGCACTCTACACTCATACAGTTAATGGTTACTGGAAGCTAGAAGAAACGGTACACCATGTCCCTGAGGGCCCCTAGAGGGCCCCATGTACCTGAGGGCCCCTAGAGGGCCCCATGTCCCTGAGGGCCCGTGTACCTGAGGGCCCCTAGAGGGCCCCATGTCCCTGAGGGCCCCTAGAGGGCCCCATGTACCTGAGGGCCCGTGTACCTGAGGGCCCCTAGAGGGCCCCATGTACCTGAGGGCCCGTGTACCTGATGGCCCCTAGAGGGCCCCATGTCCCTGAGGGCCCCATGTATCTGGGCCCCTTGGGTCCCGCTGTTGTTGCAGGCTGTGGTTGTGTTTCTGTCGTGCGCTGCTCACCTGTACTCTGGCTGAGAGAAACACTGGACCAGGTCCCGGGTGTCCAGGTGCGCCGTGATGCTCACGATCTGAAACGCACCAGTATGTTATCAAGATGGACGACCCTTTGCTGGAGTGGACAGAAGGGTGGGAGGGGGCATGCGGTGGTCTATGATCACCTGGTGTTAAGGGGTTATGTCTGTGGTCAAAGCGCCACATGAATCACTGGTCTATAGTGTTAGGGTTCAGCGTTAGTGGGGCTCACCTGGCTGGCGTGGATGAAGCTGAGGAGGGCCTGACTCTCCTCCATCCCCATGTCTGAGGACAGCACCCTGGGGAGACAACAGCACCCAGCTTTAGCCACAGGACACTCCTCTACCGTCGGCTGGACCGCTCACAGTGTCCCCCAGAGAGAGACCCACAGGGGAGACACTCAGAGGGCCAGTGTCCCCCAGAGAGAGACCCACAGGGGAGACACTCAGAGGACCAGTGTCCCCCAGAGAGAGACCCCCAGGGGAGACACTCAGAGGGCCAGTGTCCCCCAGAGAGAGACCCCCAGGGGAGACACTCAGAGGACCAGTGTCCCCCAGAGAGAGACCCCCAGGGGAGACACTTAGAGGACCAGTGTCCCCCAGAGAGAGACTCCCAGGGGAGACACTCAGAGGGCCAGTGTCCCCCAGAGAGAGACCCACAGGGGAGACACTCAGAGGACCAGTGTCCCCCAGAGAGAGACCCCCAGGGGAGACACTCAGAGGACCAGTGTCCCCCAGAGAGAGACCCACAGGGGAGACACTCAGAGGACCAGTGTCCCCCAGAGAGAGACCCACAGGGGAGACACTCAGAGGACCAGTGTCCCCCAGAGAGAGACCCCCAGGGGAGACACTCAGAGGGCCAGTGTCCCCCAGAGAGAGACCCCCAGGGGAGACACTCAGAGGACCAGTGTCCCCCAGAGAGAGACCCCCAGGGGAGACACTCAGAGGACCAGTGTCCCCCAGAGAGAGACCCCCAGGGGAGACACTCAGAGGACCAGTGTCCCCCAGAGAGAGACCCCCAGGGGAGACACTCAGAGGGCCAGTGTCCCCCAGAGAGAGACCCCCAGGGGAGACACTCAGAGGACCAGTGTCCCCCAGAGAGAGACCCCCAGGGGAGACACTCAGAGGACCAGTGTCCCCCAGAGAGAGACCCCCAGGGGAGACACTCAGAGGGCCAGTGTCCCCCAGAGAGAGACCCACAGGGGAGACACTCAGAGGGCCAGTGTCCCCCAGAGAGAGACCCCCAGGGGAGACACTCAGAGGACCAGTGTCCCCCAGAGAGAGACCCCCAGGGGAGACACTCAGAGGACCAGCACTGGTCTTATACGAGGGCTGGGGGTAATGTCACACACCACACATTCATTAAACTGACCTTTTCTCATTTTATTGCCTATTGTTCAGCATTCAGAAAAAAAAATTGAAATTGTCATTTTTTACACCATAACACAACATAACTTCCTCTACAGCGGATAAAATGGATGATGATGAATGTGCTAAATGGCCAACATCTAAAACAATAACATCAAGACTGTGTTGAGATTATTGGTTTTGAACCATAACATGTTACATGTCACATCTAACATGGGGACGGGAAACCCAAAGCTGGCTTGCAGGTTTTGTGATCACGTGCTAGAGATGATGTGAAGGAAGAAGGAAATGTTTTAGTCCTGCAGCGTTCATCTGGTCTGTTAGGGTATAAGGAGCCATAATACTGAAGAAAGATAGACTCTATTAAGACCCTGACATGTCTGTATCTTCAGAAACGAGAGAGACTGAGACACAGACACAGAGAGAGAGAGAGAGAGAGAGAGAGAGAGAGAGAGAGAGAGAGAGAGAGAGAGAGAGAGAGAGAGAGAGAGAGAGAGAGAGAGAGAGAGAGAGAGAGAGAGAGAGGGAGAGAGAGACAGAGACAGAGAGAGAGAGACAGAGAGAGAGAGAGAGACAGAGAGAGAGAGACAGAGGGAGACAGAGGGAGAATGTGAAAGAAAGAATGCATCTGGCTGTCGTCCAGGCGATGCATTCTTGAATACACACCCTCAACACACTCAAAAGGTATTCATTGCATTCTTTGGGATTGAACACTCCGCATAGCCCCTATAATCAAGTGTGACATCCAGTGTCACCAGACGGGACTATCATTTCACTAAGCCTCCCCCGTGTTAACCCTCACATGGTCGTCTCTCCCCTGCGCTGACGCAACCTCTCACCCCCCCCACTGACACAAGTCTCTGCAGAGTGCGGCTGCCTTCGTTTCGTAAGACGAGCGCAGGAATGCGCTCCTGTGGTGGTGAGTGTCTGCCTGCCAGCAGCGGCCCGTCACCCCGCCGCACGCCGACGTGCGCTCGTGGCCGTGGCTTTGCACTCGGAAAAAATAAAAACTCCACCTGGCGTCCCGAACAACCCCTGTGGGTCAGTGCCCTGTGGGCCAGTGCCCTGTGGGTCAGTACCCTGTGGGTCGTTGGGTCAGTGCCCTGAGGGTCAGTACCCTGTGGGTCAGTGCCCTGTGGGTCAGTACCCTGTGGGTCGTTGGGTCAGTGCCCTGAGGGTCAGTACCCTGTGGGTCAGTGCCCTGTGGGTCAATACCCTGTGGGTCAGTGCCCTGTGGGTCGTTGGGTCAGTGCCCTGGGGGTACTCGTTCCACGGTAGAGGAGGGGCGGGGATAGAGCCTTGAGTCCTGTGTGTTCCTGGAAGGAGATAAGGACGGTGTTGTGTTCCAGGGAAAGTCAGGTGGCACCACAAGGTCGACCAGATTGAGGCAGGAGCCGCAAGGTTGAGCGCACACACACACACACACACACACACACACACACACACACACACAGAACACAGAACGCCTGTGTGTGTGTGTGTGTGTGTGTGTGTGTGTGTGTGTGGCGAGCCGTGGACTGGGGAATTCTTTCTCTTGAAAATAGGTGAACAGACAGAGAGCTGGGTGAAGAGAGAATACAGAAAGATGATGAGGCTGAGAGAGAGAGAGAGAGAGAGAGAGAGGGAGAGACAGAGACAGAGACGGAGACGGAGACGGAGAGAGGGAGAGGGAGAGAGAGAGAGAGAGAGAGAGAGAGAGAGAGAGAGAGAGGGAGAGACAGAGACAGAGACGGAGACGGAGACGGAGAGAGGGAGAGGGAGAGAGAGAGAGAGAGAGAGAGAGAGAGAGAGAGGGAGAGGGAGAGAGGGAGAGACAGAGACAGAGACGGAGACGGAGACGGAGAGGGAGAGACAGAGAGAGGGAGAGGGACAGAGACAGAGACAGACAGACAGAATCCCTCTAAAGGGACCTTCTCTCCCCCGGGGGGCCCATCAGGTACCTGCTGAATGCGCTGAGCAGCTGGGCCACCAGGGGGAGCAGTTTGTGCAGACAGGCCGTGGCGTCCTGGGGCGGGGGGGCCCCCAGGGGGCTCTGCGGGGTCCCGGGGTCGAAGTGCAGCGCTGTGAACAGGGCCGAGCTGGGGGGGCGGCAGTAGGGGACACAAGAGGCTTCAGGACCTTTATAACACTGTTACCTGACCTCACCTTTACCTGTCGTTTCACCAGGTCAGAGTGGAAGGGGAGATGAAGCTCTGGCTGTGACTAGAGCCCAGCTCTGTTGTGGCCTTCGAGGGGTTGTGCACACGTTGGGGTGTCACTGCTATAGCCTCGTACGTGGACATCCCGGGCTTCAAGCCCCGCCCTCAGCTGTTCCCTAATCCCTTTGTCAATATTTAAGGTTTGGTCAAAGCGGCCGGCCAGGTGTGCACTGCTGAGACTAAACCCCAGCATTACCTCTGTAGCTCCCCTTATCTGGCCCAGAGGTTCATTACCTCTGTAGCTCCCCTTATCTGGCCCAGAGGTTCATTACCTCTGTAGCTCCCCTTATCTGGCCCAGAGGTTCATTACCTCTGTAGCTCCCCTTATCTGGCCCAGAGGTTCATTACCTCTGTAGCTCCCCTTATCTGGCCCAGAGGTTCATTACCTCTGTAGCTCCCCTTATCTGGCCCAGAGGTTCATTACCTCTGTAGCTCCCCTTATCTGGCCCAGAGGTTCATTACCTCTGTAGCTCCCCTTATCTGGCCCAGAGGTTCATTACCTCTGTAGCTCCCCTTATCTGGCCCAGGTTGGCCCAGAGGTTCATTACCTCTGTAGCTCCCCTTATCTGGCCCAGAGGTTCATTACCTCTGTAGCTCCCCTTATCTGGCCCAGAGGTTCATTACCTCTGTAGCTCCCCTTATCTGGCCCAGAGGTTCATTACCTCTGTAGCTCCCCTTATCTGGCCCAGAGGTTCATTACCTCTGTAGCTCCCCTTATCTGGCCCAGAGGTTCATTACCTCTGTAGCTCACCTTATCTGGCCCAGGTTGGCCCAGAGGTTCATTACCCCTGTAGCTCACCTTATCTGGCCCAGGTTGGCCCAGAGGTTCATTACCTCTGTAGCTCCCCTTATCTGGCCCAGAGGTTCATTACCTCTGTAGCTCACCTTATCTGGCCCAGGTTGGCCCAGAGGTTCATTACCTCTGTAGCTCACCTTATCTGGCCCAGAGGTTCATTACCTCTGTAGCTCACCTTATCTGGCCCAGAGGTTCATTACCTCTGTAGCTCACCTTATCTGGCACAGGTTGGCCCAGAGGTTCATTACCTCTGTAGCTCCCCTTATCTGGCCCAGAGGTTCATCAGCTCTGTAGCTCACCTTATCTGGCACAGGTTGGCCCAGAGGTTCTCGAACACCGCCCACACCTCCTGGGGGGAGACCTGGAGGGGCGGTGCCTGCTTCTCCTCTGACATCATAGCATCCTCGACCAATGGTTCAGCTGGAACAGGCTCAGGCTGCACACACACACACACACACACACACACACACACACACACACACACACACACACACACACACACACACACACACACACACACACACACACACACACACACACACACAAACACACACACACACACAGAGCATGTTGTGACAACAGAGTGGTTGTAACATGAACTTGCTGGGTGAATCTAGTGGTCAGAACAATGGCTGTTCAGAGCTGGGCCCTGGCTCTGGACACAATGTACCGACCGGGGATGGGAACCCTCTCCATCAGAATGAATGAATGTGGAAACGTACAGCAGCGCTTTCATTAAAGGGGGAGAACTGAGCTTCTGCAATTAGTGTTCAAGCTGAGTAGCAACACCAGCTACCGTTTGATAGAAGCAACAGGATCCCAGATCCCACAGTGAACCACACTAGTGTAAACATCATGTCGGGTGGGGGAGTGTGTGTGTGGGGGGGGGGGGGTCCATCAGACCTCAGGGGGCGTGTCCTCGGCCTCCAGCTGGCGCCGGATGGCCTCCAGCGCGGCGGCGGCGGCGGGCAGCCGGCCCCCGTAGCTCGCCTTCCCGAACCCGTCCAGCAGCTCAGCGGCCTCACGCAGCGCGCCCCCCACAGAGGCCTGGTCCACCGGCCGACCTGGGGGGGGGGCACGCACACAGAGACACACACACACACACACACAGAGACACACACACACACAGAGACACACACACACACACACACACACACACACACAGAGACACACACACACACACACAGAGACACACACAGAGACACACACACACACACACAGAGGCACACGCACACAGAGACACACGCACACACACACAGAGACACACACACACACACAGAGACACACACACACACACACACAGAGGCACACGCACACAGAGAGACACACACACACACAGAGACACACACACACAGGCACACACACAGGCACACACACACAGACATACACAGAGACACACACACACACAGAGAGACACACACACACATACACATAGAGACACACATGTTATCCAGGAAGTCAATGTGCCTCGTCTGATAGGAGGCAGTCAGAACTAGCTGCCAAGCTAATTCTGTGTATGTGGGTCACTCTTTAATATATTTATTTATATATATGATATATACATATATAATATACATAAAGTGACACACACACATAGATGTTTAGAGAGATACAAAGAGACAGCCACATGCCCCCCCCCCCCCCCCCCCCCCCCCCCCCACACACACACACACACACACACACACACACACACACACACACACACACACACACACACACACACACACACACACACACACACACACGCACACACACACAAACAGTGTGGTACTTTTCCACTCATGGATTTGTCCTCGGCACCAAGCACTGTTTATTCCCCCCTTCATTCTCCCTGGCACTGGGCCAAGGTACGTGTCAAAAAACAACAACTCTCCGTTCCTCAGGGCCAGGGACCGACTCCCTCTGCTACCGGACCGGTGAGGGAGGGAGTGAGAGAAGGCCCACTTCCCTCCCTCCCTCCCTCCCTCCCTCCCTCCCTCCCTCCCTCCCTCCCCCTGGTTCCACTCCTCTCCCTCCCTCCCTCCCTCCCTCCCCCACTTCCAGTGTCTCCTGTTTAAGCCTGTGACCCTGTTTCTTAATCTGGTTCTGTGGAGCACTGGGACAGATCTGGTCAGACGGCCAGCTGCCCCGGTTCCCCCCCCCCCCCATCCCCCCCCACCCGATACACCCCCCCGCCCACAACAGACGCTACTAGCAGCAGAGTGAGTCAGCACCAACAGCTCATTGCCATGCCTAGAAAGTAATGCAACAGCACATTGCTTATACAGCACACACACACACACACACACACACACACACACACACACACACACACACACACACACACACACACACACACACACACACACACACACACACATCTCTGACCTCATGTGCTCCGCCTCCATACCTGGGCTGAAGAAGTCACAGAGATGAACCAGAGTTTGGAGGAGATTCCGTGGGATAACGTTCCCAAACACGGCCATCCAGTGTTTCTTCATGCAGCGCAGTGCGTCCGGGACGTCCCAGGGCGGCTTCACGTAAACAATCTGAGTATAGAGAAGCACACACAAAGTGCAGAACTAAGAAACAAAGGGGTCTTTTCCACAAACCGCATCCAAAAATAAATATGTAATTCTATCATAAAGCAGAGCTGATAACAACCAGGCCTGTCTCTCATCAACGCTGGCTTTGGGTTGTGTCATGTTGTAATGATGTGGGACTAGTCAGGCAGACAAGGCGAGTGCGTCCTACGTCCTCCCAGAGCTCCTCGAAGGCCGCCTTCATCTCCACCTCCAGGATGTGCGGCAGCACCTCCTTCAGGCAACCCTCCAGCTGGGCCACGCACACGCTGAGGCTCCTCCCGGGGACCCCCCCTCCGGCCCCTCCGGCCCCTCCGGCCCCTCCGGCCCCCCCGCCCGGCCGCGGAAGGGCTTCTCCTGGAAACCACAGCGTCAGACTGGCAGCTCCAGATACAGCGGCGGGTGTGTGTTAGTGTGTGTGTGTGCGCCCTCCCGCTGTGTAAGGTAACGTACCGGCGGACGGTGTCGCGGCCCCCCGGGGGGCGGCGGCCGGCAGGGGCTCCGGGGGCGGGTGGAGACGGGTGTGGTCCTGGAGCCTCCCGCTCTCCTGCTCCAGGTCGGCCTTGCAGAGCGCCCTCACCCCGCTCAGGAGGGCCTTGCTGCACAGGTTCTTATCGTTGCTGCGGGGGGATGGAGGGGGGGGGGTCAGTGAGACACAACTGGGTGGGGGATAGTCAGCTGACAGCAAACCTGCTAGGTGCTACATGTTATTTAATTACGATTAGAGGGGGCGATACAATGGTCAACCGTGTGATTCGGTGTTCTTGCTCTGTCTAGCGCTTTGTTTATGCATTCAACCTCTCAGTCGGAATGTCTGTCCGTCCTGGTCGGTCTCAGACAAACATTTTCCTGGAATCCCAACCGGAGCAATCCGGCTGAAACCAACACATGCGTGGTCACAGGCAGTGTCTGCAGAAACGCCATGCTCACACATTAATACACACACAAAGAGTGCGGTAGTGAGGAGAGGCATTATGTAGGTAAGATGTGGGAGGAGGGGGAGGGGAAACGCACGTGCACAAGATGAGGGCGCCCTCTGGGTGCAGAATCTGGTACTGCAGGCAGCACTGCAGGATTCTGTCATCATTGTTCTCGGCATTCAGACGACCTGGGGACAAGGAAGGAGGGGGAGAGGGAGAGGGAGAGGGAGAGGGAGAGAGAGAGAGAGAGAGAGAGAGAGAGAGAGAGAGAGAGAGAGAGAGAGAGAGAGAGAGAGAGAGAGAGAGAGAGAGAGAGAGAGAGAGAGAGAGAGAGAGAGAGAGAGAGAGAGATTTATAGAGAGACAGAAAGAAAGAGCAAGTGCGAAAAGGGAGAAAGACAGACCGACTATTCAATGTGGTAGGCAGCTAAACAGATGTATTCTGCGTTGTGACTCTTAATGATTTCAGATCAGTTGGGCGGACTCATGTGATGAGCTGGAGACATTGTGAGTGTGGTCTGATACCAGGCCAACTTGTGCTTGGGCGCCATACTTTGATGGAACGATAAAGTTATCGTTAGTGCCCCCCGGTGGAGACTAGTGGAACCATAAACAGGCCTCGGATTTATTGTTATATTTTCTATTTCAGGGAAAATGCCTGGAAACAATATTTAAGATACTATTGCATACAACACAAAAATGTAACTGAAGTTCATGAGGGCCCTCAGGAAAATGCCCGCCCATGCATTTACACCAGGGCGTATTTTTCTATTTTGGATACTATTCCAATATTTAGGATAGTAGCCACTAAAACCAAGTTAGGCTCGCTTAAACCTTCCTCGTTGTCGCCGTGCGGTAACTGTGCGAGCCGGCTCAGACCGAGGATGATGCCATAGCATGGCGGCCGTTCAGCGTCCACAACAAGGTCACGCTGACGAGAAGGACCACGACTGGTCGTCAACGGGCTTCACGGTGACTACAAATGACCTGAAGTGACCTCATGATGATCACCGCCTCCACCAAACCACAGTGACCGCTGCATCGGACGGCTTCTCGTTCAGGGGGTCAGGAGGGACTCACGGTTTCCCTCGGAGGCCTGCTGCATGGACTGGCCCCAGAGGCGAGGCTCCTGCCTCTTCAGGCAGCTGTAGATGAAGTGGACGGCCGGGGCGGCCAGGTGGGCCACGCAGCCCTTCGGCACCTTGTTGTTCTTCAGGGAGTCCAGCTCCTGAAGCACCACCCAGGGAATGAGGACCACCGCGAAGCCCATGGCTAGGAGAGGACGGGGGGAGGGGCCGGGTGGGAGGGTGGAGGTAGGGACCGAGAGGGGTAGAGGGGGTGAGGGGGAGAGGAGGAGAGCGGGAGAGGGGTGGGGAGGAGAGGAGGAGAGGGGTAGAGGGGGTGAGGGGGAGAGGAGGAGAGCGGGAGAGGGGGAGAGGAGGAGAGCGGGAGAGGGGAGAGAGGAGGAGAGGGGGTGAGGAGGAGAGGGGTGGGGAGGAGAGGGGGAGAGGGGTGGGGAGGAGGGGAGGGGAGGAGAGGAGGAGAGCGGGAGAGGGGGGGGGGGGGAGAGAGGAGGAGAGGGGTGGGGAGGAGAGGGGGAGAGGGGTGGGGAGAGGAGGAGAGGGGTGGGGAGGAGAGGGGGAGAGGGGTTGAGGAGGAGAGGAGGGGAGGGGTGGGGAGGAGAGGGGTGGGGAGGAGGGGAGGGGTGGGGAGGAGAGGGGTGGGGAGGAGGGGAGGGGAGGAGAGGAGGGGAGGGTTGGGGAGGAGAGGGGGAGAGGGGTGAGGAGGAGAGGGGTGGGGAGGAGAGGGGTGGGGAGAGGAGGAGAGGGGGGAGGAGAGGGGGAGAGGGGGGAGGAGAGGGGGAGAGGGATGGGGAGGAGAGGAGGAGAGGGGGGAGGAGAGGAGAGGGGGGAGGAGAGGAGAGGGGTGGGGAGGAGAGGAGGAGAGGGGGAGAGGGATGGGGAAGAGAGGAGAGGAGAGCTTTCATTTTCACAAAAAAAAAAGAATAAGACAGCCAATACCATCCAGTGGCATGCCATCCATTGACATGCCATTCATTTTTTGTATAACAACTGATATTTTTATTTCATTGATTTAGAAGTCAGCATTGTACCTCCAAGGCCATGGGATAGGATCTTCTTGACATATTCCAGGTGACTGAGAAGGATGTTCGTGTCCAAAACCACTATCAACTCATTTTCTGGCAAGACGCAAACAGACAAAAGCTTGCATTTCACGTCCACATTTCCAGCCCGTCAATTTTTTTTTTTTAATAAGAAAACCAATATTCTCAACCAATTTGAAAAAGGATGAGAAAATCGTGCACTAACAATTAATTTTTATAAATAAATAAAAACACTTCCAGTACTTTCTTTTCAGTATAGCAGATAATATATTCCCACAAATATATATAAATATAGCAAACAAAACAGATAAAGCTACGGTTATCCTCACTGAACGGTGGGGGTTCTCCATGGTCGTGTGCGTCCGTGTCCATCCGGGTGAGTTCTCCATAGCTCTGCACCACGTCGACCTCCAGCCTCCTCTCAGTGCGGGCCTGGTGCAGGGCCTCCACCACCGGCATCTGAACAACACACACATCAGTAAGGCCAGCAGCATCTCATCATAGAGGAACACATCATCAGGATAAAACAGTCATTCTGTTCATAATACCAATCCACAGAATCCTACTTCGAATGATGAATGATACTAGAATGATGAGTTAATATTACATGCTCTCTCTAGCTATACTACTATAGAGACTAAAAACTATGAAAGTAAGACCAAATGAAAGGGTTCCAAACAAGACACATTATGATGTCATATTGCCATTGTCATAGGTCCTATTGGCTATGACATCAAAATGTCATAGTAAGAAGGATTTCAATCATGTGATCTGTAGTTCTACAAACAACTTCAAGCCCGCCCTCTCGACATATCTTGTCAATTTAACAATTGTACTAATAGAATTATACACCAACAAAGCAACCATTAGTTATTATTCTTAATATAATGGGCAAAGAGCCCCAAGTCGGTGGCTTGGAATGTGTGACATTGTGTGAAACTCTCCTTCAGTTATAATAATATAATAATAAATAGCCGTGAATCTGTAGCACTACCTCATAATCATTGTCGTCAGTAGTGATGCTTGCTCCTTCGTCGTGTGAATTCTGGAAGACATTGAGAGATAAGTATGTTGATGGGCATCAAAATCCTCCCCTCTTCCCATATATTATCCACAGATCACAACACCATCAACTCTAGAGCAATGAGGCAGAACATGCAGAAGACCAACACCACCAATACCTATGTAGACAATTCAATCCAAAACACAAAGGAGCATACCAGTTTGTCTGATGGTGGCACCTCGACGCGGGGCCAAATCGGTTGGTTGGACTCGGCTGAACTTCCATCGTTTCCCCTCTGAGGTGAAATGAACGGATCTACCGCAGTGCTGTGGACACTTTGGACGGGTCCAGATCCTTCAGGGTTCAACCCATTAGAGCCTTTCAGACCAGCGAGCGCCGGACCCCTCCTGGTGCTCGTGGTTTGTGTCGATACGCGACCCTCCTCATTATGAACTGTGGTATTATTAACACCGTCTTTTAAACACAAAGTGGTTTTCTTTGGTATCTTAAACCTCACCGCTGGACGCTGTGGGTTTAGAGGGCCCCCTGCTCCCTGAACACAGGGGGGCCCCGGGGCCACATGGGGTCCGGCCGGGGCCACATGGGGTCCGGCCAGGGTCCATGTAGGCTGCTTGGGCCTTGGATGGGAGGTAGCCTGTGTTTTGGAGGTGGACGATTGCTCTGTGGTCAAATGAGGTGGAGCCCTGACAGAGGACCTGGCTCTCGGGGGCTCTCCTCTTTCGTCATTGTATGGCTTGTTGAGGGGCTTCCAGCCTCCTCTCACCGTCGATTCCTTCCCCGAGGAGGAGGTGATCCTGCTCGGTTTTGTCGTCGTCCCAGTAGCAGTGTCTGCTTTTCTCTTGCAGGCTTTCTCTGGGACCAGAGGCGGGTTTGATGACGGAGGCTTGTGCTTCTGTTCAGCAGGATGTATGGACCTGCTGGAGCCCTTCTGGGGTGACGGTATACGTGGTCCATGTTGGGCTGTCCTCTCTGCTGTTGGACGGAGAGTGTCTTTAGTGTGGATGCTCCGTGGGTGGAGGCGTCCAGCACCCTCTGTTGGACGCCTCGGGGTGCTCCAAGAGGGGTCCCCTTTAGTCTGTGTTGAGGACGTTTTTTCCCTGGAGGGAATTTCAACCGTTTGGGTTCTTTTGCATCCAACATCAATTTCCACAGGTATCTGCTCTGAAACGTTTTTTTTGGACAGTTTGTAAACAGCCTTTTTGATGGGGCGGTGGCTTTTGGAATCATCTTTATTCGATGGAAGAGGATACTCCTTGTGCTGTTGGCTAAAAGTAAAGGAAGAAACATCAACTGAATTAATCCCAAAGAGGGAGTGGGAGTAACACAAAATATAAGAAATTAAACGAGTGGAAAAAACAGACGACCTTTTTAATGGATGACATACCTATCAGGAACGACGCTAGAATCTTTTCTCTTTAAATTATCTTTGGTTAGGAAATGGCCTCCTGCAACCTTTGGAAGTAACGACAGATGCAATTTTAGAAGCCAGCCTGAGGCAGTGGGATAATAACTGGAGGAAGGGATCTACTGTTTCATACCTTCTCTTCCTCGCCACCTGAGGACGAACACTTTTTCTTTCTGGGCTTACTTTTGGACATTTCCCACGTTCCTAACTGACAACAATGTTCCAGTTGACAATACTCATATCGTGAAGTTTGCTTTGTCGAAAAAAGTTATCCAAGTATAATTATATAGCTAAATGGAAGGGAGATAGAGCAACTGTGGTGTATATATATTACATTATTACAGTAAGATTGTACTTGTATTCAGGCACATTGTGTTGAAGTCAGCTGCCGTTTATTATCATGCATATTAGACAACGAAAACTTCAAACTTACGGAGACTTACGGTCTCCTCCAGGACGCTGTTCTGGACACACTAAACCTATTAACACTATCCACGGTAATGTAAGAATAATAACGGATAGCGCCACTTTTAGCTCCCTTCCGTATTGCGTAAAGGCTCAAACATCCGGTCATGTGAGCGGAAGTGGCTCAGCCGTACAGCTGGGATTTGTAGTTCTAGGTACTCTGTTAGTTAAAGTAACGTTTCGTCAAATCTCACATTAGGCTGATTATAACGAATTTATTAATAAGGCACCTACATTTCTGTATTTTATCAAATGCTTTTGGAAGATATTTAAACATACAGATAAAAACAAAACAAACAAAACAAATACGGCAATGTGTAATTTATTATTACTGCGCAACGTATCAAATAGTATGCATTTGCCCAATCATGTATGTTCCAAATGTTTCTTAATTTAAATTGTGTGATCAAATGAATAGGAGATAAGTATATATATACCTATACGCTTTCGATTTGCGTATTTTACGGCCACACCAGCCACCATAAAATAATATGCAGTCAGGCGCCCCACTGAGTGAGTCCGTAATGGCGGAGCTCGACGAGAGAGACGCTGTCCAGCTTCATCAGGAGGACGTCGATATAAAAGGTAGGGAAAATGGCATCCATTTGCATTTTAGACATGAAGTACGCAACAAGAGATAGTCGCTTAATAGTTTTTGCGTGCATCATTCAAACGAGGTCGTTTCGTTGCTATGGATATGAGTTTATAACTGCTGAAGAAGGTGTGGGCCTCACCACGGAGCTCCGCTATGGGACCTAGTAGTAAAAATAACACTCAAATAAGGAAATGAGAGATTAGACTTGCGTTGCAACCATGAATTACATATAGTCACTAACTCACTCTCTGTCGACCGTTTATAATGTGAAGATAAAAAAAACGACGTGGACGTGTTCATTTCTGTAACCCACAACACGGCCTCTTCACGGAGCTCCGCTGCAGGACCTCGAAGGCGCACAGTTCTCGCAGTCCTGTGATGTCCTCTGGTCTTCAGCAGAAACGCTCCATGCGATGCCCCAAATGGGCAATGACTCTCAAATGACTGTTATTGAAACCCAATATTATCATGTAGTATCGTTTGAGTGTTGTTCAACTCAAATACATCTCGTCAGTGTTAAAAACCTATGGTCAAAGCCCACCAACTAAAACTGTTGGAACAAATGAAATAGACCGAGGTTCAACACCATGATGTAATAACCTTTGACTTAATCTAAATGCAAGGTGTCGCGAATATCCACGATACCAATGATCTACAAGCGGTGAAGAATGAGGCGCATACAGAGGGAGATGCCAAGCCGTCGACTACCACAATAGGTAAATGTACTCAACTGGCGCAACTCAAATGCAATGCCGACTTAAAGTCCGCCGAATGAGTTTTCAACTATAGTTTTCTATACCCCAGCTTCACTTTTTAGCCTGAATATAATAATAATAATAATTGAATGACATAATAATTATCGTTATGTTTCGGTTGGTTTAGAGCTGACGCCAATGGGACAGTATTTAAATAGTTGTGGTTTCTTCCTTGCAGAGAGACACATCTCCATCCAGTCCCAGCTAGAGGTCCTTGAGCAGCTGGTAGATCTGAACGGTGGTACGTTGTTTCGTTTCGGGAGAATCAAAAAAAAAAAAAAAAACATTAGACTGCACACAAACACTGTATCTCTGTTTGTTCACGTTGGTTTATCTGTCCCCTACAGCTGGACGCAAATCCTGTCCTCTGTGCCCTGAGGAGAAGTTCAAGGCCTGCTACAGCCACAAGCTGCGGCGCCACCTCCACAACCTCCACTGGAAGGTCTACGTGGAGTTTGAGGGTGTGCAGACTAGACTGGCATCTGTAACCTCTCGGCATCCTCCTCTAACCCAATACTACTACTACTAGTAGACCTACTACTAGTAGTATAACCTTTTATTTTACCTTACATTTTGGCTCCAAGGAACTCGTGCTGACATCATTTGGAGCTTGCTCCAGCGTTGAGGAGAAGGCTGCAGCTGTGATCCGCTCTAACAGACTGCAGTCTAAGTCCTTTGGGGCAATAGCAACCCTTCAATGGAGGTCCTCCAATGTGTTGTTATTTCTACTGACTCAGATTATATTTTATCATTATGGAAAGGATCCCTACAGATCCCTTCTGTTTGTTATTCTTTTCGCCGAAGTCTTACTCAAGCTGAAGTCTCGAGATTGTAATGAGCAAATGGAAATTTCTTGCAACGATGCAACAACGAGATTTAAGAGTGAGACTTCCCCTTGAGTGAGACTTGGTTTGACACAATATCAAAGAGATCGGATCAAGCGAAAGATTAAGAAACTAGTTTTTATAATGATAGAATATAATCTGAACCTGTCAGTGGACCAACAGCACTTTAAGTGGACCATTGAGGGGTTACTATCGGCCCGAAGGATTTCAGACTGCAGCGGATTACAGCTACAGCGTTCTCCTCAACACTGGACCAGTCTCAGAAACTGTCTGCATGAGGTCCCTTGGACCCAAGGGGATCAGGAGATAGGGTCTAGGTTGTCAGTAAAGGTACCTGATGAATTGAAATAAATTAAAGTCTGGGAACTCATTTTCTATCATTTAGAGATTCTGCAGTTCAGGAACAAAAAGAAAAAAGTCGCTATTTTTTTTTCCGGTTTACGATGCAACGTAACGTTTGTTTCTGACCTTGGACCTGTGACCTGTGACCTGTACCCCTCACCAGGTCAGCGGATGTGCATCTGCCACCTGCCGTGCAGGAACCTGAAGCCCAGCCCAGGTGGAGACCAGGTGCAGATCACAGTACAGCACATATCACAACCACTCTGAAAGGATGTGGGTCATCCTCAAGGCTTCGGCTTTAGTTCACAGTGCCTGATAATCGCATGGAAATATGTTTTGTTAACCACTGCAAACCGTCTGAGGTGTAACATTGTGTCTTATTATTCTCAGAACCACGTTATGAGATGTCAAGTTTACAGCAGACTCTTGGTCCAATGGGAGCTTGCTTGATGCAATCATCCAAACACTTCAACGGGTGTTGGGGCTAATCTGGCAGCCTAAATGTGACCAATCACATTTAGGGATACAATGTCTGGCTCCTCCCACCTAGTGATAAAAAAGAAAACGACCCATTCGAGCAAAATCAATATCCAAGCGAGCAGAAAACACTTTGAGAGCACGAAAGTAAAAACTATTAGTGTGTAACGGGGCGTCAGATTAAATATTCGACCTATTTTAAGCACGTTAGTTTTGTTTGACATAGTTCTTGCTCAAGGATGCCTATAGGTGTGCTTTAGTATGTGTATTGGGATCAAACTCAGAACCCCTCAACTTGGAGTCAGGCCCCCTGTAACCACTGGCTGGACTATCTGGGGACATGCTATATTTGATATCAGGCTCCCTTAATTGTATGTACTTCATCCCAATTGTTTGTGTCATTGTTGTAATCTCCCTCCAGACATCAGGGAGGCATGTGGCTCACTACCACTGTGTGGTTTGCTCCAGCACCATCGCGCGCAAGACCGACATGATCAGCCATCTCAAGCGCCACGTCAACAAGGGAGAGACGGAGGCCAGCTACTCGGGGAACTGGGAGATGCTGTGTGATGAACCGGGTAAAGCGAACAAGGCGCTGTTTGTGATGAAAATAATGTTTCTGCACCATTCAGTTAACTTGATACACTTTGTCAATGAGTTGGTCAGTAGATAATCTGTCCAACTCACGTGAGATGGTTTCTGCTAACCATCTCACATGAGAGGGTAGACATGAACCTCAAAAGGAATTATTTGTACATTACAATACATCCAAGGTGTTCAAAAAGCGTCCAAAATGCTCCAACCAACAGACAGAATACAGCCACATGTTGATGATTTTGATTTGGCCCTCTGTGATCAGCCCAGTCCGGTCAGGCCTACGAGATCATGAAGGAGCTTGGAACCAATGTCCAGCTCCTGCCGAACCACACCACGCCACAGAAGTCCGACACCTACTTCAACCGTAAGATGAAGAGCAACAGGTCAGTGCAGCTCTGGTCATCCAGCTAAACAACGCTACTGTATTGTAGCTCCCACATTTTGTTCAAAGGTTTGTGCATAGAATTGAGTGGCATCCAGAAGAACGGATGCATTAGTTATTGTATAATCCTATGAAATGTTGTGTGATTGTTACCTTAGAAAAACATAATATCTATGTACCGTATAAGTACCTGCTGGCCCCTTACAGGCCAGTACAGGCCTGTTGGGGGCGAAGGGGTATTCAGCTGGTTACTGCTAGGTAACCTTACTTCTAGATGCCACTGAATCCGAAGCATCCTGTATTGTGTTTTTGTAAGAATATGACACATTTTGCAGGCAGCTGGTGTTCTGTGCGCTTGCAGTTCTTGCAGAGGAGAGGAATCCAGTGGAGTGCCTGGATGCTTTTGGGGCAACAGGTTGGACATTCACGTTGATCTTGTTTCTGTTATCGTCTCACCTCGTTCCAGGCATTCCCGCCGGAATGCTTGGAATGGAGGGCGGGACTTCTGAGCTGAGTTGGTTTTGGTAACATGGGTTGGTGGCCAGAGGCGAGAGAGGGGGAGGGACTTCCGAGGATTTCCGTCGACATATATATTTTGGATATTGCTTTGTCAAATTCTTCATAAAAAAACTCTATTCTGCCTGTCTGTGTTGTTCTGTCGTGATTCTCACTTCCCGCTCCGGGACTGTTAACTGGCGTGCACAGCTCATAGGAAGTAAGGACGGTTTTCCCAGTTAGCCGGAACCACCACGGGAACCATGAGCTTCTTCCAGCCTACGTAGGACCACCACGATGAGGGGTTCTCTCTCTCCCTGCCTCCCAGGGATCATGGGCCTTCAGTGGGCCAAGCACCTCCGCGCCACGGTCAGGGTGACCATCTCGGACATTAGCGAGACCTGCGTGAAGATGATCCGGGAGAACTGCCAGCTGAACAGCATCCGCGTGGGCGGGGCCTCTCCGGGCGCCGCGGGGCCCGAGGAGCTGGCGGCCGGCGAGGGGGACGCCATCGCCACGGTGGAGGTCGCCAAGATGGACGCCAACGTCATGATGCACCTGCGCTCCTTTGATTATATGTAGGTGTGGGCGCGGTCAGAGCGGTTGGGATAGTGGTGGACTAAACAGAATGCAGTACGAGCCATATCGTATATCCAAAGAAATACTATATATACCAAATGGGCTCTTTATTGCAATCCTAAAACACAACATGTATCGCCCTCCTTCAAGGATAAAAACAACTTGTTATTCGGTGTGTATAACAAGTCACCAGTGACAGCTCAGCTTGTAAAATGTAAAACAGCTTAGGATGATGGTATGGCCGAGGGCAGTCCAGAAGTGTAGCAGGCAGTGGGTCACTGTTTCAGATAAAGCCTGAGGACTCTTCAGCACCTGGTGCATGGTGGGACTCAATGAGGACGAGGGGAGTTACTGACATCCCCATCACATTCCAAAGTGGAAACACAGGGCAGGACTAGCAGCCAGTATGACCACCTTGAGGATCTGATGTTAACCCCCCCCCCCCCCCCCCCCCCATAGTCACCTGGACCCGTTCGGGACCACCGTGAACTACCTGGACGCGGCCTTCCGCAACGTGCGCAACATGGGCATCGTGTCGGTGACGTCCACGGACACGGGCTCGCTGTACTCCAAGAGCCCCAACGTCACGCTGCGCCACTACGGCTGCCACATCGTCCGCACCGAGTACTACCGGGAGCTGGCTGCCCGCATGGTGGTGGCCACCGTGGCCAGGTACCGCTGCTCCTGCAAACGCTCCAGACTCCCAGGGGATACGGGAGCCTCATTGAGGAGCCCTGGGGGCAGCAGTGTTAACGTGGTGCTCTCCAACCCTCTCCACCCCTCCTCCTCCTCTCCCTCCTCCTCTCCACCCCTCTCCACCCCTCTCCTCCTCCTCCTCCTCCTCCTCCTCCTCCTCCTCTTCCTCCCCCCCTCCTCTCCTCCTCCTCCTCCTCCTCCTCCTCCTCCTCCTCCTCCTCCTCCTCCTCCTCCACCTCCTCCCACTCTCCTCCTCCCCCCCTCCTCCTCCTCCTCCCCTCCTCCTCCTCCTCCTCCCACTCTCCTCCTCCCACTCTACTCCTCCCCCCCTCCTCCTCCTCCTCCCCCCCTCCTCCTCCTCTCCTCTCCTCCTCCCCATCATCCCTCCTCTCACTCTCCTCCTCCCCCCCTCTCTCCTCCCCCTCCTCCTCCCCCTCCTCCTCCCCTCTCTCCTCCTCCTCTCTCCTCCCCCTCCTCCTCCTCCTCCTCCTCCCTCTCTCCCCCCCCCCTCCTCTTCCACCCCCTCCTCCTCTCCTCCTCCTCCTTCTCCTCCTCCTCCTCCTCCTCCCCTCCCCTCTCTCCTCCTCCTCCCTCTCTCCTCCCCCCCCTCCCCCTCCACTCCCTCTCTCCTCCCCCCCCCCTCCTCCTGCAGGGCGGCCGCCCGCTGTAATAAGGGCATGGAGGTGCTGCTGGCGGTGGCGCTGGAGCACTTTGTGCTGGTGGTGGTGCGGGTCCTCAGGGGCCCCACGCAGGCGGACGAGGCGGCCAAGCGGCTGCGGCAGCTGATCCACTGCCAGTGGTGCGAGGAGCGGGTGTTCCTGAAGAGGGGCAGCCTGGTGGACGGTCAGTGTCTCACTCATACAGACGGCCAGGGCAGCGCCACCCGCCTCAGGCCTGGTACCCTGAGGGGTTAGGGAGGGGGATGAGAAGGACCGGGCCTGGTACCCTGAGGGGTTAGGGAGGGGGATGAGAAGGACCGGGCCTGGTACCCTGAGGGGTTAGGGAGGGGGATGAGAAGGACCGGGCCTGGTACCCTGAGGGGTTGGGGAGGGGGATGAGAAGGGGACCGGGCCTGGTACCCTGAGGGGTTAGGGAGGGGGATGAGAAGGACCGGGCCTGGTACCCTGAGGGGTTAGGGAGGGGGATGAGAAGGACCGGGCCTGGTACCCTGAGGGGTTAGGGAGGGGGATGAGAAGGACCGGGCCTGGTACCCTGAGGGGTTAGGGAGGGGGATGAGAAGGACCGGGCCTGGTACCCTGAGGGGTTGGGGAGGGGGATGAGAAGGACCGGGCCTGGTACCCTGAGGGTTAGGGAGGGGGATGAGAAGGGGACCGGGCCTGGTACCCTGAGGGGTTGGGGAGGGGGATGAGAAGGACCGGGCCTGGTACCCTGAGGGGTTAGGGAGGGGGATGAGAAGGACCGGGCCTGGTACCCTGAGGGGTTAGGGAGGGGGATGAGAAGGACCGGGCCTGGTACCCTGAGGGGTTAGGGAGGGGGATGAGAAGGACCGGGCCTGGTACCCTGAGGGGTTAGGGAGGGGGATGAGAAGGACCGGGCCTGGTACCCTGAGGGGTTAGGGAGGGGGATGAGAAGGACCGGGCCTGGTACCCTGAGGGGTTGGGGAGGGGGATGAGAAGGACCGGGCCTGGTACCCTGAGGGGTTAGGGAGGGGGATGAGAAGGACCGGGCCTGGTACCCTGAGGGGTTAGGGAGGGGGATGAGAAGGACCGGGCCTGGTACCCTGAGGGGTTAGGGAGGGGGATGAGAAGGACCGGGCCTGGTACCCTGAGGGGTTAGAGAGGGGGATGAGAAGGACCGGGCCTGGTACCCTGAGGGGTTAGGGAGGGGGATGAGAAGGACCGGGCCTGGTACCCTGAGGGGTTGGGGAGGGGGATGAGAAGGACCGGGCCTGGTACCCTGAGGGGTTGGAGAGGGGGATGAGAAGGACCGGGCCTGGTACCCTGAGGGGTTAGGGAGGGGGATGAGAAGGACCGGGCCTGGTACCCTGAGGGGTTAGGGAGGGGGATGAGAAGGGGACCGGGCCTGGTACCCTGAGGGGTTAGGGAGGGGGATGAGAAGGACCGGGCCTGGTACCCTGAGGGGTTAGGGAGGGGGATGAGAAGGACCGGGCCTGGTACCCTGAGGGGTTAGGGAGGGGGATGAGAAGGACCGGGCCTGGTACCCTGAGGGGTTAGGGAGGGGGATGAGAAGGGGACCGGGACCTGTATCATGGATCACTCCTACACCACATCTCTACACACCTTTAAGACAAATCAACTGTGTTGACACGGCAGTAAAGTTATCTGTCTACAGTTCTGCAGAGGGGTTTACAAGAGAGGCCTGGGTATTTATTACAGAGTATTATGGTATAAACAGCACCTCAACTTTAAAAGAAATGGCAAACATGGTTTATTCAATTTAATTGAATGCTCTCCTTGTGTGTGCTTGTAAATGTTTAATATAATTGTGTGTGTGTGTGTGTGCGTGCGTGTGTGTGTGTGTGTGCGTGTGCGGACCCTATACCTCAGACACCAGCCAGCTGCCCTGCCACTGCCATGGGAGCATGCCCGGCAAGACGGCGGTGGAGCTGGGCCCGCTGTGGTAAAGCACCGGCCCTCTGAGCCCGTTAGGGAACATCACCACGGACGCTAGCCTCCGGGACGGTGACGTTGATGAGCTCGTTGTGCTGCGTGTGTGCAGGTCCGGGCCGCTGTTCAACACCGGCTTCCTGAGGAGGATGCTGTTTGCGGCCGTGCAGCACAGCATGGAGGACATCCAGGCTCTGGTGAAAACACTCATCTGTGAGTCGGACTGCACCACCCTCAAGTCCTTCGCCCACGGGCCCTCGGCGCTGGCCAACCAAGGTAACAACGCGGGCGTAGGTCTGCCTGGCCAGTCGTCCGCTCTCATCCACGTGCAGAAACAGACCAGAGCTGTCAGGCTGTGCTTGAAGGTTTCCTTCCCTTTTCATTTCCAGTAGAATGTGGGGTGGTCATTAAGACACTGGAGAGGGCGGAGGACAGCGGCGCTGGAGACCAGCCAGGTGAGATCATTCTGAGTTCTTCAAGGAGCAGTCCCATTCTCGTCCTGTAGGGGGTGTGGGTTTACGCTCACAGTGTTTCACAGAAACGTTCAAAGATAAGGTTTGTTTTTCTTTGGTGATAAGCTGTGATTTTTCGGGCAGACACAAGCAAACGGTGTCGCCAACATTCCTAATATTGCACATAGAAGTGGGTCAGAGGATCATTACCTCATTCGGAGACATTTATTCAGAGGAAAATCTTGAGATTGCCACTCTAAGTAAGTTACTTTATTTGTCCTGACATGAAATAAAAGACTTCCATTTGTTCATGTCAATCAATTTAAACTCACCCCAGGGAAGAGGAAGACTGGGGAGGAGTCTGGTAGCATCGTGAAGAAGCTGAAGTCCGAGGCGTCACTGGAGCATCCTGCGTTCTACTACAGCATCCACCGCCACAGCATCAAGGGCCTCAACATGCCCAAGTGAGTAGGGGCCCCCAGGTCTGCTTGTAGGGTCAGGGGTCCAGATGAGTAGGGCCCCCCAGGTCTGCCTGTAGGGTCAGGGGTCCAGGTGAGTAGGGGCCCCCCAGGTCTGCCTGTAGGGTCAGGGGTCCAGATGAGTAGGGCCCCCCAGGTCTGCCTGTAGGGTCAGGGGCCCAGGTGAGTAGGGGCCCCCCCAGGTCTGCCTGTAGGGTCAGGGCCCAGGTGAGTAGGGCCCCCCCCAGGTCTGCCTGTAGGGTCCGGGGTCCAGGTGAGTAGGGCCCCCCCCAGGTCTGCCTGTAGGGTCAGGAGCCCCCCAGGTCTGCCTGTAGGGTCAGGGCCCAGGTGAGTAGGGGCCCCCCCAGGTCTGCCTGTAGGGTCCGGGGTCCAGGTGAGTAGGGCCCCCCAGGTCTGCCTGTAGGGTCAGGAGCCCCCCAGGTCTGCCTGTAGGGTCCGGGGTCCAGGTGAGTAGGGCCCCCCAGGTCTGCCTGTAGGGTCAGGGCCCAGGTGAGTAGGGCCCCCCAGGTCTGCCTGTAGGGTCAGGAGCCCCCCAGGTCTGCCTGTAGGGTCAGGGCCCAGGTGAGTAGGGCCCCCCAGGTCTGCCTGTAGGGTCAGGGCCCAGGTGAGTAGGGCCCCCCCCAGGTCTGCCTGTAGGGTCCGGGGTCCAGGTGAGTAGGGCCCCCCAGGTCTGCCTGTAGGGTCAGGGGTCCAGGTGAGTAGGGCCCCCCCCAGGTCTGCCTGTAGGGTCCGGGGTCCAGGTGAGTAGGGCCCCCCCCAGGTCTGCCTGTAGGGTCAGGGGTCCAGGTGAGTAGGGCCCCCCAGGTCTGCCTGTAGGGTCAGGAGCCCCCCAGGTCTGCCTGTAGGGTCAGGGTCCAGGTGAGTAGGGGCCCCCAGGTCTGCCTATAGGGTCCGGGGTCCAGGTGAGTAGGGCCCCCCAGGTCTGCCTGTAGGGTCAGGGCCCAGGTGAGTAGGGGCCCCCCCAGGTCTGCCTGTAGGGTCCGGGGTCCAGGTGAGTAGGGCCCCCCAGGTCTGCCTGTAGGGTCAGGGGTCCAGGTGAGTAGGGCCCCCCAGGTCTGCCTGTAGGGTCAGGGGCCACCAGAGTTACTGCTGAGAAAGGTCCTCTGGGGACACCGTGTAGAGCCCAGCCAGTCCACCTGGGGGCGTGGTCTATGGAGGCGTGGTCTAGGGGGTGTGGTCTGAGGAGGCGTGGTCTAGGGGAGGCGTGGTCTGGGGGCTCAGTCTGGGGGCCATGGCTCCACAGATACAGCCTTGAGTACCGAGGGGAAATTAACATACACAAAGGGACGCTCGTATTAAAGTAGGGCTTATTGCTAGAAATGTCATTAATGTTCCGCAATGTTCAATCAGGTGAAGTGTGAAGTGTCGTTGCCTTAAAGACGCTCGCCTGCTCATTAACTACTGGAGTTCAAACGGGCTAATGAGGCTTTGGTTTAAAATCATTCAACCATAATGAAAGGCTTGATTGTTTTATAATGAATCAACGGACCAGCGTTGTTCTCTGGTCCCTGCAGGCTGAACAAGTTCCTCCAGTACCTGACGGAGGCGGGCTTCAGGGTGAGCCGGACGCACTTCGACCCCACCGGGGTGCGCACGGACGCCACGCTGGAGCAGTTCAAGGCGGTGCTCACCAAGTACAGCGTGCCCTCGTACGCCGGCAACGCCTCCGCCGGCCACCAGGGCGGCCCGGCCACCGAGAACCCAGCCTGAGGCAAAGAGCCGCTGGAGGCCTCCTCTCTGCTCCTCTCTGCTGGGGGGCCCCCTCTCTGAGGGGGCCCTCCTCTCTGTTGGGGGGGCCCCCTCTCTGCTCCCCCTGGGGCCGATGGGGTCTCTGTTGGATCCCAGCCCTGCTGGTTCCTGGTGGAGTCCGGACTGCACTGATGTCATAATGTAGACATGTGGGGTTCTTTTAGTTTTTTTATTGAATGTACTTTTGCAAAAAAAAAAATGATAAGATGTTCAGGACTTTTAACAGATGTGTGAATTATAAAAAAAATAAATAAAAAAAAGGCAGAACCACAGACGGGATGGAGTTTTGACTAATCAGCTTATTATTTAATTGAAGTGTCTCTGTTTGATCTACTCTGCCAGAAAAACAATAATAAACATTTTTATGGAAATCCTGGTTTCTTCAGAATGTGAAACATGTAATTCCAGGTTCTGTCTTCAGAAAAGAACACAAGCCTGAACTTGTTCCATGACTCCAATGATTTGTCGCTGGTCGCAGGTATCTCGGAGGAAGGCGGCTATGTGTGTGTGTGTGTGTTGTGTGTGTGTGTGTGTGTGTGTGTGTGTGTGTGTGTGTGTGTGTGTGTGTGTGTGTGTGTGTGTGTGTGTGTGTGTGTGTGTGTGTGTGTGTGTGTGTGTGTGTGTCGGGGGCGGGGTCACATTTCACACATAGATCGAAGAAGAAAAGAGGGCTGTGCTGTGAAGGGGAAATGCTGCTATGAATGGGGTGTTGGGTGAAGGTGTTCCCAGGGCCAGGAGGACAATAGACAATACTCCGCACTGCCCATATGCGTTGCTTTTTCCATTTAAGGCGTGTGTGTTCAAGAAGGCAGAAATACAAAAAGTTTTAAGTGAAATTCCATATAAATCGCCCCAACCATCCTCTCCGCACACACACACACACACACACCAGAACTTTGCAGCCAATATAGGCTATGATTTTTATCATAACCGCATTATGATAATATAAATAACACATTTAAGATGACGACCAAGACGAGACCGCCCACGTGACGAAGAACAGTTGTGTGTCACATCACAAAACAACCGGCGTGTCTTGTTTCCACCCAGAGCGAGTCAGTGACTGTGTGCGAGGCAGAGCCAGCCAGTGACGGTGTGGAAAGGCAAAGCGAGTCAGTGACGGTCTGCAGAGCTGGGGAGACCAGGAGGGCGCGTCTCTTCTTAAGGCGCCACCGTCGGTGTGACAGCGTTCACCTTGCCTCTCTACCTGTGGATCTCCTCTCAGCAGCTGACTGAACCATGGGCGCTGCGTCCAGCCTGCTGGATGAAACCACGACCACCTACATCAAAGGTAACATGAGATCCTAAAGCAGATCGTCTGTGCCTCTTGGATACGGAGGATAATCTATGAATTAAGTGTAGAAACTTTCTACTTGGTGGTATCTTGTCGGCTAGTAAGAGTTATTTTAAAGAAATCGCCTACAAGTAGTTGTGTTTTTCTTTGTCCTGTGATTTAAAGTGACGTGTTGGTAATGTGGTTCAGTGAGGTGTGTTCGAGGTTCTGGAGAAGAACACAATGAGGTTGTCTGTTGTCCGAATAAAGCCAGGTGTAGCCTATATACACGCTTTAGTATAGCCTACAGTTAGAAAGCAGAAGGCATTGCAATTTGTTTCCTTGCGGGTTTTCCCCCTTGATATTTGCGCGTTGCTTACTGATGAACAGAATGTGTTACAGACCACCAAGAGAGGTTTGTGAGCTGCTGGGACCAGTACACACCCAGTCTCACTTCATCAGCTGGACGCGGGGACGTTTCAGCAAAAGCAGAATATTGAAACTAACAATTCGGTATAAAACCCCATTTGAACTGGATGCCCCTATGCAAACAGTATCAATAGAGAACTTCGATTTCTGCATTTAGCCTTTATTCCTCAGGGTGAATCAGATCTCTCTGGCCTTTCAATCCAAGGGAGTGAAAATGAATAGTGGAAGGACCAGTTATACCTGCTGGAGAGAGACACACACACACACACACACACACACACACACACACACACACACACACACACACACACACACACACACACACACACACACACACACACACACACACACACACACACACACACACACACACACACAGGTGTCATGGCTGTGGGTCGGTTTCTCCCATTCCACTCCATCATTGTCATCATTGACTGGGGTAGGGAGCTGGTATTCCAAATGTTGAGGACATCTCTACAGTTCTTTATCGAGTGCTTGTGGTCTATTTTCTCAGCTGCTATTTTACCAGTAGGCGACTCAACTTATTGTGTCTCTGCTAAACCCAGCAGCCTGTAATACTGACCGGTCTGCAGAAAGGAAGGAAACCACCGTCAATGGTTTGTACTTGGGGCCACCTGTTGTTTACTCAACTTGGTGACTGACATGAGACTAAAGCCCATATTTCTCAGTTTAACGGCAACATCAGTCACATAACCAGTTTGGTCAATGTGCAGTATATAACCAGACGTATGGCAGATTAACTATGCTAGTTTGTGGCAGGCAGAGACCTGGAGGGTATACAACATGGCTGTTGTGGTTAAGTAGTTTCATAAGCTATATTAGAGCTCAGCTCAGAAGGAAACTGAGCTATCTTCATATCTAGAGTATGCCTGTCCTAACTATCGCTGAGTGTAACTGTTTGAAGGTCGCATGGGACACTCCTTTTGTTTTTCTGAAGAGCTTTAGAAGCAACCACTCCCAAAAACAAGCCATTTTCCTCAGAGATCCTCGGAGATTACGCGCTTGGCAGTATCTACATGAGCAGCTACCATGTATTTGTTTATATGTGTATGTATGTATGTATGTATGTATGTATGTATGTATGTATGTATGTATGTATGTATGTATGTATGTATGTATGTATGTATGTATGTATGTATGTATGTATGTATGTATGTATGTATGTATGTATGTATGTATGTGTGTATTAGTTGAATCAGTTTTATATCAATTTGAAGGGTAAACATAAAGCTTTGGAAATAGGAACAGAATACACTGGGATCGAAGTCTGTTTCTTGCCTCAACAATGTAATAGAAAGGATCACATAACAATTCCCTCTTCAGACATTTAAATGGTAAGATACATCTTCCATTGTATGTCAGCCAGTCCTCTGCCTCATTCAGCACTCATCATGCACTCTGTGCCACACCCTGTTTAAAAGGATGATATTGATTGTCTTATACTACGATTAACGTCGATTTTAAATGATGTTCTAGTCTTTAAAACAAGAATCTTCATTGAGACGGGTTCTACGCAGGCAGCTCATCCTTGCGGTTTGCCACATCCAGAAAGTGTTTTAAGGGCAATAGCAGAGAGTGTGGTCTGCCAGGTGACACTCTAACCTCATCACTGTGAAGAGCAGAAGCTACGGAGCCACCATTTGAATTGACATGCATGACAAGTCATCTTGCATTCATAATAGTATACATTCAAATACATATTTATGTTGAATGAAATTCCATTACCGTTAATACTATGTACTCTCCTTGCTGTTGTTCTGAACAAATTCATCCAGTAAGCAGTGCATTGTTACGATAGATACAGATGAACCAGCAACAATAC
This sequence comes from Gadus morhua, assembly GCF_902167405.1. Taxonomy (NCBI): domain Eukaryota; kingdom Metazoa; phylum Chordata; class Actinopteri; order Gadiformes; family Gadidae; genus Gadus; species Gadus morhua. The sequence goes on along the minus strand of NC_044059.1, from coordinate 30,236,806 downwards.
GCCTGAAAGGCAATCCATGACGGATATCTATACAGCTATCCAGAGTCTAATATTAAACCAGACAGTTAAAGGTTGCAGACTCCTCTAGGGTAGCAAAGTGTTGATCTGGGCCCATACTGTTCAGGTAAAGCAGCAGGTTTTTCATGATCCTTACAATTGAGGCATCATATCCTCAGTGAATCAAACACACCAGTTTATTCTTTGTTGTCTGGATTTTAAGATGTTTATTCCTTTTGATTTGAGGGGTTGTGGAGCGAGTGTGCTTTTATGCAGGAAATATGACACCCCATACTTACCCTAATCCATAAAGAGGAAGGGATTGTGGTATTTAGGAAAAACAGGGGCAGTTGTTACCTGTGGTGGAATAGGGAGGCAAGCAGGAAGGACGGAAGGACGGAAGGAAGGAAGGAAACTAAAAGGAGCCGGGGTTCCCAGCCAGAGGGTAAAATGCCGTCAACACTTCCCTGATCTTAACCCGCATTTGATCATACATACATTTGTGACATTCATATAACATTCCAAAGAATCCAACCGAGGCTCAAGACATTAAGTTCATGACAGTAACATCATTCAATGAAATGTCTAAGGCAAGCGTATCTCTGTTTGACTGCATATGTAGAACCGTTCTGTCTCTTCATTGGTTCTTGGGAGACCCGCATTGCCACCAGTGGTGACGTAACGCCGTCATGGGGCAGGCATGTTATGTTGGGGCAACAAGCCAGCAGAGCAGGTCTCTCCAGTGAAACGGGGTGTAGCTCGGTACCACCTCATTACAGAGGACTAGCATTCATACCACACACGCACACACACACACACACATCACCAGAGCTGCCGTGGTAAAGGCACAAACGGCTCTCAGTGAGCGTGGCTCAATATTCACTTACTATTAATAGCCAAATCGGTTAAGTAATGAAACCATCAAACCAGTTCTGCCACATGCCAACTAGGGCCCTTACTGGGCTCTGATATCCAGGACCGAGGTAGGGGTGGAAACCTGTTTAGTGCCCAGTTGGGAGGTTCCATGCAGAGCAGGTGACCCATGCCGCAGCCATGTCAGAGCTATCTTTACTGTGTGAGGTGATCGTTGAACCTGTGTGCCTGGATTGTCCGATGCACCACAGGTGTGAAGCGAGTCTATTCAGTCTGACTCCAGCCAGGTGAGGCTGCTTCAGCCAGCCTTCCACCACAGTAAAGTCTCATGGTCATTAAATCAAGACGAGCTCCCTCCCTTGATGAGCCTCATCGTGACTGGCCTGACCGCATACCTGGCGGAGGTCAGCAGCCCAGGATGTGTCTCCACACTGCCATCCCTTCTCATTCGTTGAGGTGTGGAGTGCAGCGTCCCGGACTCCTGGGTTTGCATAACCCTTTGAAAGGGAAAACCTAGATCACATCGCAGAGCCATCCTTTGCATGGAGACTGCAGAACAATCAGGACCGGGCTCTCACAAGGCATTGTTATGTTAGGCCTAATAAGCAGACTGCTTTTGAGATGACATCATTTGTGATCTCATTACTCACTAGGGGGCAGACAGCTTTACGTTACCCAAGGCTGTCCTTCTTGCCTATTTCGAATGGTTGTTGCATCGTTCAAAACAAAAGGTCTCTGGGAATATCAGGTCTGCACATCTATAACCTTGTTCCGCAGAAACCTAAGGACAGAATGTACAGGGCGGAGCCGTGTGTGTGTGTGTGTGTGTGTGTGTGTGTGTGTGTGTGTGCTCACCACGCTGGGAGACGGCCTCATTAGGGAGAGCCGGGGGGGGGGAGGGCGTATTGTTCTGCCTCAGGAGGACGCCGGCGAGCCGTCCAGCTGGTGGAGAGGAGGCCCTACCTCCCTCATGGTGTCTGGTCTCCCCCTAGCCTCTGGTCTGTGATGGACCGGTGGAGAGGAGGCCCTACCTCCCTCATGGTGTCTGGTCTCCCCCTAGCCTCTGGTCTGTGATGGACCGGTGGAGAGGAGGCCCTACCTCCCTCATGGTGTCTGGTCTCCCCCTAGCCTCTGGTCTGTGATGGACCGGTGGAGAGGAGGCCCTACCTCCCTCATGGTGTCTGGTCTCCCCCTAGCCTCTGGTCTGTGATGGACTGGTGGAGAGGAGGCCCTACCTCCCTCATGGTGTCTGGTCTCCCCCTAGCCTCTGGTCTGTGATGGACCGGTGGAGAGGAGGCCCTACCTCCCTCATGGTGTCTGGTCTCCCCCTAGCCTCTGGTCTGTGATGGACCGGTGGAGAGGAGGCCCTACCTCCCTCATGGTGTCTGGTCTCCCCCTGGCCTCTGGTCTGTGATGGACCGGTGGAGAGGAGGCCCTACCTCCCTCATGGTGTCTGGTCTCCCCCTAGCCTCTGGTCTGTGATGGACTGGTGGAGAGGAGGCCCTACCTCCCTCATGGTGTCTGGTCTCCCCCTAGCCTCTGGTCTGTGATGGACCAGTGGAGAGGAGGCCCTACCTCCCTCATGGTGTCTGGTCTCCCCCTAGCCTCTGGTCTGTGATGGACCGGTGGAGAGGAGGCCCTACCTCCCTCATGGTGTCTGGTCTCCCCCTAGCCTCTGGTCTGTGATGGACCGGTGGAGATACCTCCCTCTTCTTCTTCTCCATTTTTAATACGCTGATTATTATTTTATTGTTTGTTTTCTGACTAGTAGGCACTTATAGGAGATAATGGCATCGGGCACAGCTGCTAGTAAATAAACACACACACCACACACACACACAAGCACGTCCGTCTCTGGTTTTGCATAGCAGGTAGAGACCAGCGCATGATATCGGGTTGTTGTTATTGCGCCGTTTCCATAGTAATGTGGTCCCTCATGCCAGGTGTTAAACATCATGGCCTTACCGCAGTGAGCTCAGGTGATGACTCCTACTTTTGTTAAACACGTATTTAATGTGGAATAGGGAGTTTCTAGAAACCACACTCGCACAGGCAAACGGGGGGACTATGATTGGATACACGCTATCAGGAGAGAACTCGTCCCTTTGGAGCCGAGAAGTCAGGGGATGGAAAAATCGAATGACCGATGCCTTGGAAGGATTCTAACAAACACTAATTCTAAACTTTCTGTAGACTTCAACGAGCCAAGGAACTATCAAAACCAAGTCATCCATCTTTCCCTCAACAGTGAAATTGTTTTGGGTCACATTCACATTCAAATAATACAGGTAATACAATATATACATTTAAATGCATTAACACAAGCAATTATCAAAAAGAGAATGTCAATGGTATTGGGAACAAATGAGAACATGTAGGTCTCGACAACATCAGGGTTAAGGTTCAAACCCAATCTGAAGGGGTTGGAAAGCTGTAACCTTTCTAAAAGCCTGAAATAAGAGTCCACTGGGCCTCCAACCAAAAATGCTGCTCGCTACTTGGCCTGCTGAGTCGATTTGGGTTGCCAGGTCATGTTCCCAAAACAAGTAACGAAAGTCATAGTTTCAGTGCAGACATAAGAAAGTAGAGTCAGCATAGCCAGCAAGGCCAGCTTATCCTCCAGCCCAGAATCAGCACAATCTACAGAAGTGTGTACCGGCCAGGGTGGCTTGTATCTCCCATCAGGGAGTAGCATGATGCTGCTGGGATCACTGGGACTACGGCCCCATCAGGTAGGAGCGTGATGCTGGGATCACTGGGACTACGGCCTCATCAAGGCATGCTGTTTGTTTTGTAGCTTGGCAGCACGCTCCCTCACACTGTGGGACCAGTGAGCATCTGGGCCCAGGCTGAGGGGGCGGGCCTGCCCCAGGAGAAAGGCGGTTCTGTGGCTGAACAGCCACTGATCACTGGTTGGATGCGGACTGTTAGGGGAAAAACCGAATCCTTTTTGGATCTGTTTTAAGAATTGGGTCAGGCAGGAAGCATGGCCTTTGTCAGGCAAATGAATGATGAAGTTTTAATACAACCATGCAGATATCAAGGTGCTTATTATTTTCCCCGTACCTAAAAGCATTCAAACGTTAAAGCATTTAGAAGTTCACCTACCGCAACATCAATCATTAATCTTACCTGATACCCAACATGTCCGTGTTATTAATCAAACTCTTGGCTCTGCAGCCTCTAGCTCTTCCTGTTCAGTCAGCAGTTGCTCCTATTCCGCTTGAATGAGTGAATGCGTGTCAAACTGTGCAGTCCTATCGATTACCTTATGTGTGTCTCGTTCTTTTTCGTGTGTGTGTTTGTGTGCTCCTCTGCAGGCCAAGCTGAGTCTGAACTGAAGGCCTTTAGTCCGTTCTACAGGAACCAGTACTCAGTCACTCACTTCTCCCGTGTGGAAGATGAACTGGAGCAGCAGAAGCAGAAGGCCACGCAGCTCCTCAAGCAGAGGGTACGCCCACGCTGCTGCAGGCTGGGGATCTGTTCCACTGATCAATGAAACACTAGAGGCCTAACGTGTGTGTGTGTGTGTGTGTGTGTGTGTGTGTGTGTGTGTGTGTGTGTGTGTGTGTGTGTGTGTGTGTGTGTGTGTGTGTGTGTGTGTGTGTGTGTGTGTGTGTTTGTGTTAGGAGTCCCCTGAGGCCGGCGAGGTGCTGTATGAGGAGGCCGTGCTCCACTTTGACGAGGGCAGGAAGTGGAGGGAGCGCTACATGGTGGTGCGGGCCAACTACTGCCTGGAGTGCCACGACAGCCTGGAGGTAAACGGCCTCAGCAGAACCCAGAGCGCCCACGTGACCGCGAGGCAGCACGGGCTGAAACGCTTCTTCTTTTGAAAATATCACCTTTCTTTAATATTTTCTTCGTAGTGGCTTTTCTTCTCCTCATATCTCCTCTTATTTTGTAGTCTTTCATCAAAGGTGCACCGGCCCGCCACATCCTTCTGCCTACAGGGGGCACTGTTCTGACCACAGAGGAGAAGTACATGGCCATGGTGGACAAGTGCTTCCCTGACTCCACCAGCAGTAAGTGCAAACTGAATAATTAATAACAATTCCACGATGGAAATGCGTTTACTCTCCCACCTAGCTCTCACGTTGAGATACTCCTCTAATACCATCACTGCAGCAGGCCTTGAGGCTACATGCTCCTTCTCAGGTAGAACCATGTTGTATTTGTGTCCCAGATGTGAAGGAGGAGTTTGCCCCGCCTCTGAACAGTATGCCAGGGCAGTTCCCAGTTTACCTGCGTCTGCCCTACCGGAGGGACTACTACTTCTGCTTCAGACTGGAGGCCCGGCAGGCCGGCTTCCTGTCCATCCTCTCAGCCTGCATCCGCCACCAGAACCAAGGTGGGGCGCACCACCACCCTCCTACACTTGTACCTTCATCCCAGCAGTGGGGTTTATTAGTGTTGAGGGGGAGCATCTGGTCCCCGACTTCATTGCGAAGTCAACGAGCGTGTTGCCCAGCATACACGCGTGCTTTCAAACGAGGCTGGCCGTTGCCATGGCAACTGACTCGCACGCCATACGAAGGAATCGCAGGTCGCAAGAACTCAAGGATTTCCTTTTTGAATGAAGGTGTTCAAAAACGGTGTCAACTGGGAAATACACAAATGAATAACCTTTACAACAAGTCAACAGTCGCACGCAACCCACTAACGACTGAACCAACGACCTCGCCACCGGTTCTCCCTCGCTTCGACCGCAGCCTGACGCAGGATGACTGGAGGTCTGGATGTGGTTTTGGTTTTGCTGTTGTTCTGGCGATGACTTGACGTGTGTCTTCCTACGATCCCCAGACTTCCTGAAGAAGAAGACCTGTGAGGTTCAGGCCTTCCTCAAAGCCATCCAGCTCTACCGGCAGGAGAAGGGGAAGTACGAGGCGTGGGACATGATGATAGGCAGTGACGTCAGGGTAGGTCCCTGCCAGCCTCTCGCACTCTCTCCCTTCCTTTCATACCTTCTTTCTCTCTCTCTCTCTCTCTCTCTCTCTCTCTCTCTCTCTCTCTCTCTCTCTCTCTCTCTCTCTCTCTCTCTCTCTCTCTCTCTCTCTCTCTCTCTCTCTCTCTCTCTCTCTCTCTCTCTCTCTCTCTCTCTCTCTCTCTCTCTCTCTCTCTCTCTCTCTCTCTCTCTCTCTCTGGACTATTAATTGGATGTTTTTGCCAATTTATTTGGTGTCACCTCCTCTGGGAAACGGATAAAACCCGATCTAATAGAAAATCACATCCGTGAATAATTCATCCAATGAGCCAAACATCCAAACATGGCGTGATTCTCCAGATGTGCGGGGATCCTGCCAGAACGTTGGCCTGTCAAACTGCTCATGCATTCTTGACCTCTGAGTGCATGCGGGGCGTCTGAGGAACCCAGTGTGACTCAGTCTGTGGAAGAGAATCATTTAACGATATCCGTGGATGAGGACAGATGGGAAAGAAACAGATGTAATCCTGAGTGTTTGCTCTATGCAACGTTACACCCGATCAATGGAAGAGAGCAACAAGCCCCAGGGAAGCGGGAAGACCAGTCTCTCTCTCTCTCTCTCTCTCTCTCTCTCTCTCTCTCTCTCTCTCTCTCTCTCTCTCTCTCTCTCTCTCTCTCTCTCTCTCTCTCTCTCTCTCTCTCTCTCTCTCTCTCTCTCTCTCTCTCTCTCTCTCTCTCTCTCTCCCCTACAGAAGTGGGGTTGGGGGGGTACTCATGCTGCAGCTCACTATAGCGCGCTGTATGTTGTTGGTTGGGGCGGAGGTTCTGACGGTGCTGCTCTAATGAGCTCGGGGTTGGAGGCTCCTAGAATAGCTGCTGGAGGAAACGTCTCCGCAGTGACCGGGGCTCCCATTGTGTTCCCCTTCACACTGCTCCACCAGGCATTCCATTCACTGTGTGTGTGTGTGTGTGTGTGTGTGTGTGTGTGTGTGTGTGTGTGTGTGTGTGTGTGTGTGTGTGTGTGTGTGTGTGTGTGTGTGCAGGTGCTGGCTAACCTGGTGATGGAGCAGCTCCTGCCGACGCTAGAGAGAGACATGCTGCCGCGCCTCAAGGCCAAGAAGACGGAGAAGAAGAGAATGTGGTTCGCTGTCAGTCAACCTCTTTAACTCGCTGCTGTTTGAACAGCTGGTAAACTAGTTAACTTCATTAACTTGCTGCTGTGTAAACAGTTGGTTAACTCATTAACCTCACTAACTCGCTGCTGTGTAAACAGCTGGTTAACTAGTAAACCTCATTAACTCACTGCTGTGTAAACAGCTGGTTAACTCGTTAGCCTCACTAACTCACTGCTGTGTAAACAGCTGGTTAACTAGTAAACCTCATTAACTCACTGCTGTGTAAGCAGCTGGTTAACCTCACTAACTCACTGCTGTGTAAACAGCTGGTTAACTAGTAAACCTCATTAACTCGCTGCTGTGTAAACAGTTGGTTAACTCATTAACCTCCCTAACTCGCTGCTGTGTAAACAGTTGGTTAACTCATTAACCTCACTAACTCGCTGCTGTGTAAACAGCTGGTTAACTAGTAAACCTCATTAACTCACTGCTGTGTAAGCAGCTGGTTAACTCGTTAGCCTCACTAACTCGCTGCTGTGTAAACAGCTGGTTAACTAGTAAACCTCATTAACTCACTGCTGTGTAAGCAGCTGGTTAACTCGTTAACCTCACTAACTCGCTGCTGTGTAAACAGCTGGTAACTAGTAAACCTCATTAACTCACTGCTGTGTAAACAGCTGGTTAACTCGTTAACCTCACTAACTCGCTGCTGTGTAAACAGCTGGTTAACTAGTAAACCTCATTAACTCACTGCTGTGTAAACAGCTGGTTAACTCGTTAACCTCACTAACTCGCTGCTGGTAAACAGCTGGTTGAAGAGGAAGGGCTGCAGAGACGGAGAATAGACCCGATTCAGCGAGGCAAACAGCGTTGCTCTCATAACACTAGCTACTAGTTACTAAACTAACATCCTGCTCCTCTGAGCTGGTTGATAGTTTAGTTACTAAACTAACATCCTGCTCCTCTGAACTGGTTGTACCTCACAAACCAGTTCCTACTCAGCGCTTCATCATATCATTTCATGATATGATGATAATTAAACAAGATTAGACAATGCAATAAACTGACCTCTGCAGATCAACTGAAGTGCCCTTCTCGTCCCCGTGTCAGACGGTGGAGGCCTCGTACATCCTGGTGCAGGAGAACCTGATGGAGGGCATGTCCTCGCTGAAGAAGGAGTGTGACGCCACGGGCCGCCAGCAGGAGGTGCTGATCCACTCGGACATGGACCAGATCATCAGCTCCAGAGCTCTGCTTGAGGAGAAGCTCAGAGGTGGGCTCAGGTTACCTCAGGGTCCCCAGACACAATGCTCAGGAGGCTGGGCACCACAGGGCTCTCCCCCCCCGCCCGACACCCCTCTGGGAGGCCTCAGGCGCCCTACCACGACCACATCACCAAAGACTCGCACACACACCCCAGCACACACACGCACGCACGCATGCACCATGCACGTGTGTGTGCCCCGCCCCTGCTGGCAGTGTCTTGTGTGTTGCTTGGTTATCTCTGATGTGTTTCAGAGGAAGGAGATCAGCTGACCGCCTTAGTTGGAAGCTGTTATTTATTCAATTGGAGAATTCACCTCAGTTGTTGCCAACCTTTTCAGCCTTTTATGTGCTGTACATTTGGATTAATAAACCAAGCAACAAAATGTATAGTCAATGTTTGACTTTATAGCATAATAGGCTTTCTTTAATCAGGTTATTGGACAGAACACACGGAGCAGCTGATATATTATGAATATAAAATAATATGATACACACACGCACACACACCTCTCAGTGGAAACCAAGCTGGGCTGTTCTTCCTGTTCAGTGGAGGCTGAAGGGTATACGCTATGAAGTCTCATCTGGTGTGGAAACCTACTTTAGACCAGCCCACCATGTTTTACTTTTACATGACATTTAATAAGTTTACCCTTTTGTTCAAAGCTGCTCTTTTTTATATCCTCATCATTGTGCATTCAACAATCAAGATATAACTCAAGGAGTGGAGGAATCATTAAAGTACATAAAATAAATCAAACCCTAATGGCTTTATATAAATGTTTTTGTGGTATGCAAACACCATTTATATTTAAAGGCATGACTGAAACAAGTTCTAATCTCAGATATGTTGCGGTTTGTCTACGAGCCAGAGACTTTCTCCAAGTTCCTGACGAGTCAGGTCAAGCAGACAAAGCCCTGGGAAGCCCCTCATTACATTACCGTCCCAAACGACTTCCAGAGCAGAACACACAAATACCACCGTCGCAAGTCTGGTCTTCAGTTCAGTTTTTATTCATATTAGAACCAGTGATTTAAGAGCTATCATTTGAGTGTGATCTGTTAGAAATGCCATAGCCAGTGTGAGTGAAACAGTGCTCCGGCTGACTCTTTATGAGACAGCCGGGGGACAGCTTGGGGATTCCTTCTTGCTTATCATCATTATTAACTGCTCAGTGGCGGAGAAACACATGGAGATCTGTCCCATCTGCCCTCTGTATATTTTAGATTGTAGCTATTTAATCTCTATCTGAAATGCCTTTACAGTTTTTTATTTATTCTCTTAAACTGCGTGGTTAAAGGACTCTCTCCCCCTGCAGCCAGCGTGCTGGAGCCGGCGGAGGGCTTCAGCGCGGAGGGGGTGCAGCCGTACCTGGCCTCAGTGCTGGAGGAGCTGATGGAGCCCATCAGCTCGGGGTTCCAGGAGGGCCGGGGGCTCAGCGAGGCCCTGATGGACGGACTCTGTCAGGACCTGCAGACCAACGGCGTCACGGACGACCTCAAGCAGGTGGGCTGAGCTCTGAGCGCTGGAGGCCCTCTGCTTCAGATGAAGAACCGTCCTCGGGTGTCTTCTGTCAGGGCTACTTCAGGAGGGCTGGAGACAACCAAAGAAGTTTTGGTCGACTGATCCACCGATTGGTAGACGGTGGAAACATGATGTTAACACTCAAAGCCTATCAAGTGTTACAAAGGAAAGGTGACAGAGTCCTAAAGCACACAGCCTGCATGTTTGCCAACCTCTTTGCGACGACATGCCATGCAGTTTGGTTTTATTCACCAACCTTTCTATAGAATGAGATGACTTCTTCCAAATGGAGTCACTTTGCGTTGAGCCGATAAAGATTCAGTAAGACGGCCGAGTACTTTCCACGATGTCAGCTGAGAAGCGCACACCTGCACAACGGACCTTTGGAAAAGGGGTTTAGCCTTTGTCCTGTGTGGTCGTCCAAAGAGGATTTGATAGGACACCAGCATATCCACCATCCAGGCCCACCAATCAGAACGCGTTGTCCCCATCGCTCCGTCTTTCAAAGTCGTTTTTATTCGTCCATTTATTAATCGCGGTAACAGTCAAAGGGATCCCCTAGGCCTCTCCGTCTAACCATGTCTGTCTGTCTGTCTGTCTGCAGAAGATGGCCCAGATGTCCAGGCCCAACCTGCTCAGCTGTTACCAGAGGATCGGCTCCCTGGAGGAGAAGCTGCCTCACCTCCAGGAGCGCTTTGGCTTCTCCAACGTCAGCAGCCTGATCCACAGCGCGCAGATAGACCTGCAGCAGGTAGAGCAGACGCACGGACCCTACACACACACACACACACACACACACACACACACACACACACACACACACACACACCCCTTAAGATTCATTTTCCGCAAGACAATTGGGCCAGTGTGTGTATGAGTCCGTACCGGTATGCTGTGGCTGTGGTTCTGTCTGAGGGGTTCATCAAGGTTTCCCCCAACTGGTTGATTACCTCCTAGCTAATGGAGAACGCGGGCTACACCTTTGAGCTGATGCTGCAGAAGGTGATCCAGGACCAGCCGGAGCAGGCGGCCGCCGCCATGGAGAAGGCCAAACACCGAGTGCTGAAGGTGGGTGTCCTAACGAGGGTGCCCTAACGAGGGTCCACTCCGTGGGGCTGGGGGGCCCAGGGTGTTCGCTGACTGTGTGCTCCCTCTCTCCAGCAATACGACTACGACAGCAGCACGCTCAGGAAGAAGCTGTTCCAGGACGCCCTGGTGGCCATCACCCTGCCCCACATCAAGAAGAACCTGGCCGCCGTCTGCAAGCCCGTGAGAGAGAGACACACACGCGCACACGCACACGCACACCTACACAGACACACCTACACATGCACGCACGCACACATGCACGCACGCACCTTAAGGACCTCTGTCCTCTCAGGAGCTTCAGCGTCTGGCGCAGTCGGTGGACGTGGACCACGCCCACTTCGTCCACGTGGAGAACGTCTACGAGAGCGTCCTCCTGCAGATGCTGGACAAGGAGGTGACCAAAGGTGAGCTCCTGGTCGATAGGCTGCCCTGATCACTGGGGCGGGGCTGTTCTTTACCTCATACTACAGCCACTAACCCCCCCCTCCACCCCCCAGTGGTGAAGGAGGCGGCCAGCCTGAAGAAGTACAACCTGCTGAACGACAGCCGGGACCTGCTCAGCCAATCCAGCCGCTCCAATGTCTTCGGCTCCGCCCCCTCCACCCCGGGGAGCCCCGCCCGGGGGGGGACCCCCATCACCACCCCCTCCAGCCCGGGGAGCCCCGCCCGGGGGGGGACCCCCATCACCACCCCCATCACCAGCCCGGGGAGCCCCGCCCGGGGGGGGACCCCCATCACCAGCCCGGGGAGCCCCGCCCGGGCGGGGTCCCCCATCACCTCCGCCCCGCCCCCTGAGCCCCGGCCCAGGACCCCCCCCGGGCCCCCTGCTCCTCTGGTCCCTGAAGGCCTCATCACGGCCCCCCCCGACGGCCCCCGCACTGTGGAGCAGCTCCCGGGCGGGGGGGCCGCAGCAGAAGGTGTAGCGCTCCAGGAGGTCCAGGGGGTCCAGGGGGTCCAGGCCGCCCCGCCGCCCGGCCCCGAGGGGGTACGGAGCGCAGACGACCCCCCCTCGGACCGGCCTGACGACCGAACCGAAGACACGCCCCTCCTCGACGCCGACCGCGCCCCTGAAGACCCCGCCCCCATCGCCGCCGCAGCAGACGCCCTCATCGCCACGGTGACGCAGCAGGTCACAGCCGTAGCGACGGCCGCTCCGGAGACAACGGGCGAATCAGACGCCGTTCCCGAGACGACCACGGAGGACAGCCCGGAGACGGAGGACGAGCCACGGCGGTCACAGGAGACGCCCTGCGACGCTGAAACCACAGAGGAAGAACCCAGCGAGCCTGCCCCTCCGCTGGAGGACCAACGGCTGGAGGCTGAGGCGGGGGCGCCCTCTAGTGGCGCGCTGATGGAAACAGCAGGGAGAGAGGGCGGCCAGCAGGGGAGTGACTCCACCCCCTCAGAGCCTGTGGAGGGCGGAGAGGCCTCCACGCCGGAGGAGGAGCAGCAGCAGCAGCAGCAGCAGCAGCAGCAGCAGCAGCAGGAGGAGGAGGAGGAGCAGGTGGAGGAGGAGCAGGTGGAGGAGGAGCAGGTGGAGGCAGGTGGAGGAGCAGGTGGAGGAGGAGCAGGAGGAGGAGCCGGAGGAGGAGGAGGAGCAGGAGCAGGAGGAAGGTGAGGTCAGCATGAGCTCAGCGGACCCCCAGGCTGAGGCTCCTGACAGCCCCCCCATGGAGACCCCCGGGGCCCCGGTCCCATCGGGGGCCGACGGCAGCGCCGGCCAGGAGGCTGATCAGACTGTGGTGACGACAGACGCCTGTCCCCTGAGGGCCACGGCCCCCCAGGGGCCCGTGGGCGTGTCCGACTGCGAGCTGGGGGTCATGGACTCCATCAGGGAGATCCGGGACCTGGTGTCAGAGGTGGTGGACGTGGAGGAGCTGCTCCAGCGCTATCCCGACGGCGTTCCCCGGGAGGAGGAATGAGAGCGTTGTTCAACGGTACAGGAGGCACACTGCGCTCATTCTGGTATTGCAGATGGATATAATATCTATGCAAATTATACATCAAATCAACCTCTTCCATGATGACATAATAAATATAAATGTATACTTTTAAAATTATTTCAGAAATGGATCTCGTTATTTTACAATGTTGAAGTGTCATTATTTCCCAGTCCTTCCAAATGCGTTCCTGAGAAATGTGGTGCTAACTTTAATCTTCACTGTCTCGGTTATGAAATGGAAAATATTGTGTGCCAAACCAGTTGTTCATCCATATTTTATTGACAGTAACACAGAAGGCATCCTGAAACCAGCAGCATATTAGGCACATTGTTCAACAAATACAAAACATCTAAATAAGCAGAACTCCTGAACATTTTTTGCAGCAAAAGCATGAAATACATTCAATTTATCTTTTTGCATATTCCAAACAACGACATGTTTTCAATGTCCGAATGACAATCGGTCCAGTGTTGGATTTGAACGAAGTGCAAAGAGGTGGAACGGGTAACTCTCAGCGATCGCCCGGTCCGAGTGGAACCACCCGGATCACCCCCCCCGGCCCGGTCGGAGGACCGGAACTACCCGGATCACCCCCCCCGGCCCGGCCCGGTCGGAGGACCGGAACTACCCGGATCACCCGGCCCACCAGACGCACCTCGGGATACAGGCACACATTAAATACCTGGCTTCTTATTTACATTACACGGTTTCTTAACACATTTTACACCATTTGAATAACTATGCCTATTGAATACATAATGCTATTACATGAGTTTACTGGCTTAGAATTATATAATATAGAACTATAATTTAATTATTTCAATAACCATTTATATATATTTTATGTCAAAGGTTTATATTAATCATGCATTAACATACAAATATCTTCACAGAAATATGTGTGTGCATGTTTATATGTATTTAACCAATAGCTTTGGCTGTAGTGGTGTGTGTGTGTGTAACCGGTAACTCCAGCTAGCGGGAGGCGGTAGCGAGGTAGTTGTAGAGGAACTGCTCGTCGGACCGGAAGCCGTAGGCGGTGGCGGGTCGCCCCCCGGGGGCAGCAGCCACACACTGCTCCGCTAGACTGAGGAACGAACACGAACACACACACACACACACACACACACACACACACACACACACACACACACACACACACACACACACACACACACACACACACACACACACACACACACACACACACACACACACACACACACACACACACACACACACACACACACGTTTTGCCTCTGCATACACTGAATACATGTCCCCCCACCCTGTGTCCTCTAGGGGGCGCTCCAGCACTGCGAGTCTCCCTCCTGACAGCAGATGAACTGAAGCTCTTCAATAATAAAACCAGGTCAGCGTGACCCCGGTCTGCCGTTAGAACGCCGGGCGCTGGACGTCCGACAACGAGCAGGGCGCTACAGTGAGGGGGGGGGGGGGGCAGAACAAAGACCCCAGCAGGGTCCTAACGGGGGGGGGGGGGGGGGGGGGGGGAGAGAGACGCCACAACATGGCTGCTCTCTGGCCCGGCGAATCAGAGGCCTGTTGAGGGCCGATGATGAAGCTGAGGATGATAAAGTGGCCGTGTCCGCAGCGTGCAGATCGGTTACCATGGCGCTGTAGACACAGTGAGCTGGGGGGGGGTGAGCTGGGGGGGGGGGGTATACGTGATTTCACAGCCCATCTTCCATCCAGCTGGTGATGTGAGGGTCTGGGGGCGTTCGTCATGACGCCCTGTCAGGTGTCGTCTGTGTGTGTGTGTGTGTGTGTGTGTGTGTGTGTGTGTGTGTGTGTGTGTGTGTGTGGTGTGTGTGTGTGTGTGTGTGTGTGTGTGTGTGTGTGTGTCTGTGTGTGTGTGTGTGTGTGTGTGGGTGTGTGGGGGGGGGGGATGGGCGAGGTATTTGGGATGATGGATAAACAACGCCGTTTGATGGACGACACCCGTGTCCACCCCGTTACTCCTCCCCGTTGGGCTGTCCCTCTCCTCCCCCTCCTCCCCCCCCTCCCCCCCTCTCTGGCTCTCCGTCCGTGTCAGGAGGGGGTGGGGGGGGGGGGCGTCGCCGGGCCGACCCGCCCAACATCTCTTCTAAAATACGAGCTGTTTGCTTTGCCCCAGCGAGGGTCTATAATGACCTGTTGTTTTTAGCCAAATCATTTCCAGCGTTCAGTTACGCCACTTGCAGTACAAACCCCCAGCCCTCCCTCTGCCACACACACACACACACACACATCCTGACACACACACACACACACACACACACACACACACACACACACACACACACACACACACACACACACACACACCCCCCCCCCTCACAGCCCAAACATCTCCGCTGCCCCCCTCCCTGAGCAGAAATATGTATTTCTCCCTCTCTGCACGCTATGGCTGTCAGGAGGGATTTGAGCGCTGGACTAGAGGAGGGCTGGGAAGAACACTGGAGCTCTGAGTCACACCGTCCGCCTGCCGGCTTGCTTCTGGAGCCAGCTCCTTCCTATAGCTCGGTCGCTAGCTGAAGAGCTAGCGAGTAGCCAACGCTGGACCTGCTGGCAGACAACAGCCTGAACTAAGGCCGAACACAGGAGTTGAACATTAAACGTCCTGCTTTAGTGACCGATTGGGCAGCTATGTAACCGCGGGTTTTCCGTGTGGCTGAAGGAGGACCTCTCTGAGCGTCTGAGGTTTGACGTTATGTTTCTCGACGCGGGGTTGGCGTTGGAGATCATAAATATGCTTCACATGTTTGAGCCTCGGCCGCCCCCGGAACAGAGTGGCTGAAGGCCCCGGAGGCCGTGGCGGGCGGGTCTGGGCCGAGCCGTCAGGGCGGGGGGCTTCAGCCGTCGGGGTCGTCTGAGGGGAGGGGCCCTCGTCCCCACAACGCCGTAACGATGTCACAAGCGGTATGACCTCTCAGAAACATGCAAATCAACATGTCCGCCACCTCATTCATATTCTTTGCGTCCGTGTGTGTTGTGACAACACTGACAAAAAGGGGGGGGGGGGTCATTAGGACAAAGAGGCCCAGTGTTCCCATGGAGAAAAGAGTCCAGTTTGGCCCCTGAGGGCCCGTGGGGGGGGGGGTGAGGTGTGCGGACATGTTCCATTCCACCGTGGAGCCCGGAGCTGCTGGGTACCGAAACAGGAAGTGGAAATCAGAGACCTTCTTTTCCCCCTCCGTCTTCTGCTACGTGACCCCTTGGAACCCCCCCCCCCCCCCCCCCCCCCCCCCGGGGCCCCCCTCACCCCCAACCCCCCCCGGGGCCCCCCTCACCCCCAACCCCCCCCGGGGCCCCCCTCACCCCCACCCTTTGATCCCCCCCCGCTGTCACCGCTCGGGTTACTGCTTACCAACACAGCGGTGCTGCGGAGAAAAGACTGACCCTAAACACTGTACACCCCCCCCTCGACTCACCCTCAGAGACACTGACTCACCCTCAGAGACACTGACTCACCCTCAGAGACACTGACTCACCCACAGAGACACTGACTCACCCTCAGAGACACTGACTCACCCTCACAGAGACACTGACTCACCCTCAGAGACACTGACTCACCCTCACAGAGACACTGACTCACCCTCAGAGACACTGACTCACCCTCAGAGACACTGACTCACCCTCACAGAGACACTGACTCACCCTCACAGAGACACTGACTCACCCTCAGAGACACTGACTCACCCCCACACAGACACTGACTCACCCTCAGAGACACTGACTCACCCCCACAGAGACACTGACTCACCCTCACAGAGACACTGACTCACCCTCAGAGACACTGACTCACCCTCAGAGAGACACTGACTCACCCTCAGAGACACTGACTCACCCTCAGAGATACTGACTCACCCTCAGAGACACTGACTCACCCTCAGAGACACTGACTCACCCTCAGAGACACTGACTCACCCTCAGAGAGACACTGACTCACCCTCAGAGACACTGACTCACCCTCAGAGACACTGACTCACCCTCACAGAGACACTGACTCACCCACAGAGACACTGACTCACCCTCACAGAGACACTGACTCACCCACAGAGACACTGACTCACCCTCAGAGACACTGACTCACCCTCAGAGACACTGACTCACCCTCAGAGACACTGACTCACCCTCAGAGAGACACTGACTCACCCTCAGAGACACTGACTCACCCTCAGAGACACTGACTCACCCTCAGAGACACTGACTCACCCTCAGAGACACTGACTCACCCTCAGAGACACTGACTCACCCTCAGAGACACTGACTCACCCTCAGAGACACTGACTCACCCACAGAGACACTGACTCACCCTCAGAGACACTGACTCACCCTCACAGAGACACTGACTCACCCTCAGAGACACTGACTCACCCTCAGAGACACTGACTCACCCTCAGAGACACTGACTCACCCTCAGAGACACCGACTCACCCTCAGACACTGACTCACCCTCACAGAGACACTGACTCACCCACAGAGACACTGACTCACCCTCAGAGACACTGACTCACCCTCAGAGACACTGACTCACCCTCAGAGACACTGACTCACCCTCACAGAGACACTGACTCACCCTCACAGAGACACTGACTCACCCTCAGAGACACTGACTCCCCCTCACAGACACTGACTCCCCCTCACAGAGACACTGACTCCCCCTCAGAGACACTGACTCACCCACAGAGACACTGACTCACCCTCAGAGAGACACTGACTCACCCTCAGAGACACTGACTCACCCTCAGAGACACTGACTCACCCTCAGAGACACTGACTCACCCTCAGAGAGACACTGACTCACCCTCAGAGAGACACTGACTCACCCTCAGAGACACTGACTCACCCTCAGAGAGACTGACTCACCCTCAGAGACACTGACTCACCCTCAGAGACACTGACTCACCCTCAGAGACACTGACTCACCCTCAGAGACACTGACTCACCCTCAGAGACACTGACTCACCCTCAGAGACACTGACTCACCCTCAGAGACACTGACTCACCCTCAGAGACACTGACTCACCCTCACTCTGACTCCCCCTCACCCAGAGACACTCTCTCTCCCGTGGTTCCACTGTCGCTCTGTCCCACATTAAGGATGATCCCTGTTTGATTCCCCACACATTAAACCCATTACTTTAGCATACCGCAAGCCTTGACCAATCACAGCCTCTCTGGCACTGCTGCGCCATCATGGCTGACCATGTCACTCCTTTGAGATTCACTTTGGAAGAACAGCCTTACGTCTGCCACATCGCAGCTCATGATGACAGTCAAGCCAATACAAGCAGTCATTTCATTTAAAGTGTCATTTTAAGTCCCTTAAAAAAAAGAAAGGTTCCATCACACCATGTTTCACACATAGCTTAAAATAAGCACGAGAGCTGGCTCTGATTATTGTGTTAACCTGGATCACTCAAGTGTACGCTGGCCAAATTAAAACAGGCTCACAGACGCCAATTCCCCCTGCTCACTCCGTATATTTAAAGGTATCAGTTACAAAGCACTGTGAGAGAGAGAGAGAGAGAGAGAGAGAGAGAGAGAGAGAGAGAGAGAGAGAGAGAGAGAGAGAGAGAGAGAGAGAGAGAGAGAGAGAGAGAGAGAGAGAGAGAGAGAGAGAGAGAGAGAGAGAGAGAGAGAGAGAGAGAGAGATGGAAAGAGAGAGAGAGATGGAAAGAGAAAGAGGAGAGGAGTGGTGGAGGTATTCCCTGGCCTTGTGCTCTCTCCCTCTTCCTGTCGGGACTGCAGGCTGTAATAACTGCAGCATGGAGTCAGCTCCGTGGCGCTGCTATCTACACACTCCAACCCGGACCCTCTCAGCGCCGGCCAACATAAACATTCCTGCCACGAGGGGGGGGGGGGGGGGGCAAAATATCCTCGACACGGCCTTTATCGCACGCAACGATATGTTTGATAATAAATAAGACAAATTACTCACAATAAACTCCCAATTTCCTCAACTATTCGTCATATTAGCAGCGTGTCCACGCCGACGTTTGCGCGCCGCGTCAGGGGCCCAGAGAAACGAGGTACAGGAGGGGGGGCTGGGGGGCCTGGCACCACGCTGAGGGCCCGATCCCACGCTGACGGGGACCGGGGAACCACAGCAGCGAGAGGTGCTAGCTCGACTCCTACCTGCCCATGAAGCCCGGCGTCTGGCCCATGTCTCCGTTCTGGAGGTCGATGAAGAACTCTGGACTGATGGCCCCGTCTGTGAACACGATAGAACACGGTAGAACACGATGTACGAGCACACGTATGTAGGAGTAAAACCAACCACAGTTCAAGGTTCAATCCCTCATCCCAGAACATTCTCATTTATCATAACACATTGTTACTGAATTCTTTAAGCAAAGGGATGTGCAAAGAAACATCAGCTTAATATCAAGATAAGATAAGAGTAGGGGGACTTTTTAAACCCCAGACAGTAACTGTGAGCATCACATTACGGTTGAGTAATACAAAATAAAAAAAGTATATATATATCTAGAATTAGTAAATGCTACATGTGAACCTCCTAAGATGGCGCAATTTGATTGGTTCGCTATCTCGGGATATTGGGCAATAACCCGAGATAGAGATCTCAAAGTCGGGATATTGTTTTCATCACGTGACGGTCGTCTCGTCACGCTCACAAAAAAAAAAATTAGAATAGCCCTTTTCCCAACTATTCACTTCGCCTTCGGCGAATAATTGTTAAAGGTCCCATGGCATGCTACTTTATGGATGCTTTAATATAGATATCAGTGGGCCCAAAACACAGTATTTGAAGAAGTTCCCATAATTCAGCCATGGTGCAGAATTACAGCGACAGTATTACGAGCCGGTCGCACATTGAGCTTTCCCCAAACGTGCCGTTTGGGGAAATGAGGAGGAGAGAGGCGGGTCAAGGAGGAGGTTGGGGGTGTGGCCCTGAGCAGCTTGCAGCCACGGTACCATGCGCTCTGTTTACAGTGGATGTATCGCAATGGCGAGGCGCACACAGCCTTTGGCCGTGTTCTGTAAATATTCTAGAGTCCTGGAGCTCTATATCTAAATAATATCATATTATACACAGATATCTATATCATATAATACATAACATCACAGCCAAAAGCTGATCTTGTCTATGAAAATGTCTATCTATAGATAGATATCTAAAGATATGTATCAATCTATATCGATACATTTATGTATCTCTCTCTATATAGATGTACGGGTATATCCAATCGAGGTCATTCAGCTGCAAGACACAATTCGAAGTAGGTTCGAATTTTCGAAATATTTCCCATTACTTAAAGAATTCAGTAAAAATGTGTTATGATAAATGAGAATGTTCTGTGTGATGAGGGATTGAACCTGGAATAAATCCCAATGCCCCCCCTCCGATTCTCCTGGGGCCCCGCCCCCTGGCCCCGCCCCCTGGCCCCGTCCGGTGGGTACCTGCGCCGTAGAAGAGGTCGGGTCTCTCCAGGATCATGTCTTCGCTGTCCAGGAAGGGGTCCCCGTTGCCGGGGTCGTCCCCGAACACGTAGGGCTCCCCGGCCGAGTCCAGCTGCTGGCTCTCCACCATCTCCAGCCACTGGGAGTTGTGCCAGCGGAACTTCTCACTCTGGATCCTTCTGCCCCACGCCTCGTCACACTCCTGGACCGGGGGGGGGGGGAACAAGGCGGAGAAGAAAAGGAAAAGTTATAGTGAGAGCAATAACATTGAGCCCGGAACACGTCTCACTGTTGGGTTCACGGCAAAACTTCCAGAGGGATTTGAAGGAGTGGTTATGGCTCAAACCAACGCATGCTCGTGTGAATGTGTGTTTGACCCCAGTCACACACACACACAAATACTCACACGCACAGTCACACACACACACACACACACACACAGTCACACACCGTCACACACACAGCCACACACTCAGGGAGGATCTTTGCAAAATGTGTGTGTGTGCGTGCGTGAGTGTGTTCATGTGTCAGCAGAGGGTGACAACATAGGGCTGTTTTCCTTCCTCTGCGGGGGGCCAGGCAGGGTGCATTGGGTGTGGGGGGCCAGGCAGGGTGCATTGGGTGTGGGGGGCCAGGCAGGGTGCATTGGGTGTGGGGGGCCAGGCAGGGGTGCATTGGGTGTGGGGGGGGCAGGCGGGGGGGGGGGGGGGTGGGGACATGAAGGAGGCCATTGAGACGGGCTCGCTCCGCGTCGCGCAGGCCGGCAGATTAATCATCCGGACGGAGTGCAGACCCAACCCCCCCCCCCCCCTCCCTCAAACAACCCCATTGATGGTCACATGGGCCGCCCCGGACCGCCCCCGGACCAGCCCGGAGACACCGTGGGTACGATGAGGACGTGTTGCACCGGAGACATGATTATTATATTTACAAACCACTCCTTTGAAAGCGGATTAATAAACCCAGTCCATGTGAGTCGGCTCGCCGTCGCCTTGGAGCATCCAGAGGGGCTCCGTCTCAGTGTGTGTGTGTGTGTGTGTGTGTGTGTGTGTGTGTGTGTGTGTGTGTGTGTGTGTGTGTGTGTGTGTGTGTGTGTGTGTGTGTGTGTGTGTGTGTGTGTGTGTGTGTGTGTGTGTGTCTGCTCTGCTTTGCGTCTCAGCCCTGCTGTCCGTCCTGACGCTCTCCAGAGCCGCCGCCTCTCTTTCATGTGGCTCCGCCTTAATAGCGGCTCTCTGATAATTCCTATGAAACACTTCCTCAGGCCGCCGCGCCGCCCCCCCCTAATCTAACCCTAATTACCTGATCTCCAGCCTGGCTCCTATCACACGCGCGTGGACACAGAGCTGACCCATAGCTGTCACTCACACAGCCATTGGGAGAATTACCGGGGTTAGCTTAATTGTTTTATGTCGGACAGGGCCGGGGTATACCTCGGGGGTAAGCGGACCCTCGTATTAAATCAGGGCTTCATAATGTCTGGGGGTCCCACTGGTCAGGGGTCTGCGCGGACGCGACTGTTTGGAAGTAAGTGTCGTAACAAAGGAAAAGTCATCTTTCCTCTCGGAATTCAAGGACGAAAAAAGGAAATTCTAACTGACATTGTAAATTTGCAGACTTACAAAAAAGGTTTTCCGTCAATAGAGCACATTCTCTTGGTCGTTGTGTTTCGACCTGGGCTACACGGACCACTGGTGGTAAGAGAGGGTTCTGCAGGAGGTGCGGAGGAGTTATTTCTGTAAATATTGCATTATTGCTCGGTATTATCCCAAAAACCTTTGGCTTTGTGCATTCCATCATCCGTCTTCCATTGTACCATTTCCTCATTATGTTTTGGGTTAACATGCGTCTGCTCCCTAAGCCCCCTGGCCGTACCCAGCGCCGCTGACCCCACCCCCTGCTGACCCCACCCCTGCTGACCCCACCCCTGCTGACCCCACCCCTGCTGACCCCACCCCTGTCGCCCCCGTCCCCGGGCGGCTTGCAGGAGTGATCCTATATGAAAGGCGCTCGCACTCTGTGCTCAGTCGCGGCACGTGAATGGGTCCATGTCTTGTGCATGTGTGGTGGTCCGTGAGAGGACTTAAAGACCGTTTAGTGGCACGGGTACAGACACAGGTTGGGAACACATGCGCTGGATTATCCAGAAGTCAACAGAATAACTGATTTCACAGTTTAAAGGATCTTTAAACTGAACTGTGAGAATCAAACCAACCAACAGAACACCCATAATATAGGTCCACACTCACGGCCACGATGTCCAGGGTGTTGTCGCACACCTTGCGGATCTCTGCGTTCTTGTCGTGCATCAGGTCCACGAGGTAGGCAGGGGCCTCTGATGGGGCTCAGGTCAAGGTCAGACACCGTGTGCATGGGGACATGCTGCTCACTCATCCCTCCTCCACTGACTCAGGATCAGAGGGACGGGGTCAGGGCGTTTCAGAAGGGAAAGGCTGGAAGGGAATGAAATGGGAGGGGCTCTGGGCAGGTGCCCTGGGGTCCACCGTGAGCAGCTCTGCTGGGCTCCACCGCCCCCAACACCGCCCCCAACACCGTCCCCAACACCGCCCCAACACCGTCCCCAACACCGCCCAAACACCGCCCCCAACACCGTCCCCAACACCGTCCCCAACACCGCCCCAACACCGTCCCCAACACCGCCCAAACACCGCCCCCAACACCGTCCCCAACACCGCCCAAACACCGTCCCCAACACCGCCCAAACACCGCCCAAACACCGCCCCCAACACCGTCCCCAACACCGCCCCAAACACCGCCCCAACACCGCCCCCAACACCGCCCCCAACACCGCCCCCTCCAGCGGACTCTCCCATTGGCCACAGAGATCCACCAGGCCACCGACCTCCCGTCAGGAGGAAGGCGTTCATTGGTCGTTCCACAGAGGCTGTCACGCCACACTGAGGTATCTGGTTTCAGGCGAGGGGTGTGGATGTAAAAATAATGAATGAAGGTTATTTTAAAGTCCTGGCAGTGATGCATGAGGGGCTACACGGAGATGATGGACGTTGTGCAGCGCTGTGACGCACATCAACGCCTCTGCTGAAGCTTCATTGGTTGATTTATATCAGACTGTTTTACCCCTTTGGTCATAGAGGTAAGAGTACAGAGGTTAGGTTAGGATCATCACGCTGAAGATGGTTCAGAAGCCCGTTGTACGTATTAATTATGTTAGGGTTATGTATGAAGTCTTGAGAGCTGTGTATCCACCATTGAGAATTGTCTCCTTCACACAAATGTAATTGACGGGCATCTGAGTACCTTGAACCAATCAGGGAAGATACGCCCTGATTGGTCAGAAATTAGGTGGAAGTGGTCCAAAATCAAATAGATGGGCGCGGTCGATCAGAAAAGGAGAACAGAGCATTTCTCTCACCAACAACTGACAGTGGACTACGGCAGTGAAACATATCGTTGGATTGAACACCTTGTGATCCAGAAGGATACGCGTGTCTCTGATGATGATGTCCCGGGTGACCTGGTGGAAGACCATCTGGTAGAAGACGAAGACGATCTGGCACACAAACTCATCGTCCTCCTGCTGAGCTGCGGACCAACAGGAACACAGAGAGGCGTGTTGAGACACGCCCACGCAGAGACACAGGGACCAATCACAGCGGCCCCCCAGGCGGGGTCCAATCAGGAGGAAGGGTCCGGGGCGTGGCGGCCAGCGTACCGTTGAGCAGCTGGATGAGGTCGGGGATGACGCCCGCCTCAGCCAACATGGCAGCGCCGGCGTCGTCCATGGCGATGGTGCCGATCATGATCACCACCTCCAGGATGAGGTCGTCCTCGGCCGAGCCTGGGGGGGGGGGGGGGGGGGGGGGGACACGACAGCAGAACCATCCCACGGTGAAGCCCCAAGCCACAGAAAAGAACAAGATCATTCTACTTTTGCTTTTGGTTGCACTACAAACATAAACCGAAGTTCCCGCCCCACGGGCTTGGTTCTGAACAGATCTCCTACCGTACGCAGCCTGGATGTTGGAGGAAACACCTTCCTCTGGGTTCTGACCCCAGGTCTGCAGTTTATATCTGGGGCATTGTGGAGCAAGTTGTCTAAGCCCCTACCTGGTTCATGAGCGAAATGTACCAGCAGGAAAGAAGAAGAATGACTGAGTCCCTGGATGAAGTGGCTGCTGAATGACTCTATAGTACATCCGAGTGTGTACATTGTTGAGGTCGTGGAAACCAAACCCAGGCCCCTGGCACGTCTCTCCCCCTGACCCTAACCCTAGCCCCATGACCCTAACCCTAGCCCCCTGACCCTGACCCTAACCCTGCTACTGATGGAGCCATACATTGAAATGAGTCGGCTCATAGTAAATAGTTACTTACTTTTATTTTTTTTGGACTGAGAAGAAAGCACTAATGTCCAGTAAATCAAATGAAATAGACATTGGTATTGATCTGAGGTCCACTGACCTTTTAGAACGTCCCCTAACCTCTGATTCCCCCGGGCGCACTGAGAAGCAGTCACACAAAAACACAAAGACGTGAAACTTACTTGCGTCAGAGAAAGGAAAATAAAAGTCCAAAGGGGAGTGATGTGGGGCAAGTGGTTGATCAGGAGATCAGAGCATGGAGGTCAGGGGTCATCCACATGGAGATAAGGCCCAAGAGCGAGGGGGCGCCCCCATCCTCACATCACTCTGAGAGCCGTCCACTGATAAGGCCTCAGGGATGTTCGGCCTGGGGTTACAGAAGGCCGGGGGAGGACTCTGGCCTGGGCTTCAAAGAACCAACGGATAGCAGAAGACGGGAAGCTCTTACCACTGAATGGATGTGCACGTCACCACAGGACACAGTGCTGTTTGACCGTATGTTTCAAACAGCAAATGTTGGATTGCACGTATAAACATAAATTGGCAATGCAACCTTTACGGCATCCATCACTGTGAGTTCAAAGTTATTTTAAAATAAAAAGGAAAACCAATCCAGCATTACTTCAATCAGGATCAGGATCGTTTTCTCTCTGAATCAATCGGAATGCGGAGAAAAAGGCAAGAAAATCCTGAAAGAAAGCCACAATTGCAGTGAAACTGAACAAAAAACCCTACTTTAAGTCTTGAACCCCACCTGGCTTGAGTCTGTCCTTCAGGTAGGGCACCAGGTGGTACTCCTTCAGGACCAGCTCCCAGTCCAGATCAGCTACCGTGAGGTTGGCCAAGGTGCCCAGGCACTCGATCACAAACTCCTCTGCCTCCTCCTCGCTGATCTGGGCGGCCAGGTCACCAACGTAGTCCTGAGGAGACACGGGGACGTCAGAGCTGTCAGACACACGCTGCCGCCTATAAACGCTAATCCTTGTTTAACAGGCCACTACACACTTCAATGGAACACTCGGAGCCTGCAGAGTTATTCTAGATTTGAATACGATTGGCAAAAAGGAATTGAACTACGCTGGAGAAAAATCCAGCCTGGGTCTTGATCATTATCATCATTATGACACCATCTTTGCATCCTACATTGAATAGAAACCACCAATCAAGACATGAAAATGTTTGAGATGTAATAAACAAGGCATGAGCACTGACTATAAAGAGGCTCTTGGTGGGCCCGTCGTGTTGAGACAAGTTCCTGATCATCTTCATCATGAGAGTGTCCTTGAGCTTCAAAGCCCTCTTCATCAACATCTTCAGTCCATTCCCTAGGAGTGGGGAGAGATGAGAAGTGAGAAATAACAGAGAGAGACGAGACCCAGAGAAGAGATGAAAAGAGAAGAGCAACTGGTTTGAAATCTTTAATCACATCTATGTGATGTGCAATGTGTCACCTCCTACCTTCACAGATGACCTGTGCGTTCCTTTTGTTGGCGGCGAGATTGATGCAGAAGGAGATGAGTTCAGTGTCCATCCGGTCCTCACCGCACTCAAACACCATCTTCATTATCTGTCATTGAAACGGGAAAATTCACTCAGATTCCCCATTATTAGCTCCAGAATAAAGAATCGTTATTAACCACAGATTAAATATGCCTCTGACCAAAATCATCAATAATCTTTCATCATTAAATGTCATATTATTATGATATAAATGTTGCTGTGCCTGGACAGTGATTCAATTATTACATAATTCATCAGAGGTACACAGAATAACCCACGGCAACGGTTGATATAACAACTTATTTTTGTTAAAGATCCAGAGTTGATTTGGAGGCCGATGAACGCACAGAGAGGAATGCCACCAATGAAAGCGGAACGGACAGACTCAACGAGCTGCGTGTGGAGTTGGGGGTGAGTGTGGGATCGAGGCCGTGTGTCTCTGCATCCGCCTCAGGCTCAGGGTGTGTTCCTGAATCCTCAAACGCCAGACTTCCGAGTCGAAAGTCGAAGATCTCCCAGCTTTCTTGCGGCACTTCTCTGAGGCACGCCCCCCTTTTGTCTTAATTTTTCGAAAACCTGAGAGTAGACCGAGAGCAGTGATGACGCTCTCAAAAAAATGGCTCCGCCCGTGAAGAGACTTAATTTTTTTGTATTTGTACCACGTAGTTCATTTTAATGTCGATTTTAAATGCTCTTACACGCTTGATTACATTGCTAATTTATTCTGGTCACCAATTTATACATTGCATGGTCTTGCTGTGAGTGCAATACAATGTAAAGTTGTGTTGTTTGTTTTCGGGCTGGTTTGCTAAAGAGGCTAATGTGGCTAACAGTAAACAACGACCAGCCAATTTCATGCCACAATCACAAAGACGAACAGAAACGCTATGAATGCTCCGAGACCGGAAGTGAGGTCAAACGTGCAACTCGGAAGGCTGGCGTCCGAGGATTCAGGAACACGCCATCAGAATGAGACGCTGGTCCCACGCTGACCTCTGACCCCCGGGGAGCGACGGAGGCCGAGGCAGCGAGGCCCAAACAGCCCGCTGCTGATACTTGTGAGAAAGAGAAAAGAAGCCGAGCGTGAGAGAGAGAGAGGATGTCAGGCCTGGGACCCGCAGGAGGGAGTCCCCTCACCTCCCCCCCTCCCCCATTCCTCTCTCCCAGCCTCCTGTCTGTCTGTCTGTCTGTCCCTCTCTCTCTCTGCTGATTTAACATTAAACAGGAAAAGGTCCAACCTGAGGGACGGGGGGGGGGTACAGCCTCCCTGTGAGGAGTCAGCAGTGTGCAATCACTGGAGGACAGGGAGAGGGAGAGAGAGGGAGAGGGGCGGCCCGGACCCAGAATGAGTATCACATACTAGGGGCCCCGGACCCCAAATCAGCCCGTCTAGACTCTCTGGCACCTGCCTCTGCTTATTGACCACAGACGGCCCCGAGCCCCGGCCAGGGCCACAAGAACACTCTGCAGAACAACCAGCGCAGTACACACACCAACAACCCCCCCCACGCACGCACACACACACACGCACGCACGCACGCACGCACGCACGCACGCACACACACACGCGCGTCTCGCCTCCCGCTCCTGTCCCGCTATACGAGCTGGTCCCACGGTGGGAATAGAGTGGGAAGAGGAGCGGCCCTGAAGAGGGTCCTGAGAAACGGACATCGTAAAAACATCCCATAATGAGCCATGCAGGAGTGGTTCGGGAGAGGACGCTCCTCCATCTGGGACGAGGGGAACTGCGGGACACGCTCCTCTCCTTGGGAGGGGGGGGGGAGGAGCAGCATGGGGAGGGGGGGGGGGGAGGAGGAGGAGGAACTAGAGGAGGAGACCGGACAGACAGACGGGCACTGGAGAGGAGAGGAGAGGAGAGGAGCAGCATGGGGAGGGGGGGGAGGGGGGGAGGAGGAGGAGGAAGGGAGGTACGCCGAGAGGGAGCCAGCCTCGGGGCCGGGGTCGGGGGTCACTTCCTGGTCATGCTGCTAGTACCCAGCATCCTCTCTGCCACGGGGGACCCAGGGGCCATATCTGTTCGGCGACTTGACCCCTTCTGAGCAAACACATAACTCAGCACGGGCCCCATCTGGTCCGCCTCACACCCCGTCCCGACCAACGGCCGGGCCGTCTCCTAGCGCCGGGCCCGTCTCCCAGCGCCGGGCCGTCTCCCAGCGCCGGGCCCGTCTCCCAGCGCCGGGCCCCTCTCCCAGCGCCGGGCCCCTCTCCCAGCGCCGGGGCCGACCCACCCAACGCTCGTCGTTGGAACCGTAAACTCAGCAAGTCTTGATTAAATCTCCCCCCCCTGAAAAGGCCTTTTATTTCCTGGCGTGTGCAGGGCACGGCTGAATGTTTCATTTGTGCGAACTTAACTCAATTTAGTCTCGAGTTTGGTTTGCCAAGCAGGGGAGGGGGGGCGGGGGGGGGGAAGCACCCCCCCCTGCTTAAGCCCAATTCCCAATTCTGTTTTGCAATTATGCACACTTAGCCGCGGCGGCGCGGAGAAGACACAGAGAGGGGGGCCTCTGTTTACTTCAGGGCCTCGTTAGGTGAAATGACGCAAGACTTTCTTCAGGTCTCGGAGCGGGGGGGGGTGAGGGGGGGGGGGGAGGGAAAACAGGGAGCTGTCAACGCGCTCCGAGGGGAAGACTGAGCAGTGGTCCTACGGTGGTTTGAGGTCCAGATGTGCCTGTCCCACCCCCTCCCCCTCAAACCTCCACCCATCCCCTCCCCCTCAAACCTCCACCCATCCCCAACCCTCTACATCTACACCCTCCACCCATTCCCAAACCTCCACCCATCCCAAACCTCCTCACTTCTTCGTCTTCTACTTTTCAAATTTGTTTTCTTTGGTGTTTTCTCGCTAGCCTCATGATTCCCCTCGCGCCGCGGCGCTACGGGCGCTGATGCGGGCGGGCTGTCTCCGCCGTACACTAGCCAGCCTTACCTGGGGTATGCAGTCCGTGTAGGCAAACATGGACTTGAATCTGTCGTCCACGCTGATGTGGTACAGAATGAACATGCTCAGCTGTCTCTGGCCCTCGTCAGCTGCAGCGTAAACAGAGGGAGAGGAGAGAGGGGTTGGATGAATGACTGGTTGTGCCTCCGAGGTGGGGGGGGGCGACAAACCACGACATCTACCAAAGTAATTAGGGCTACGGTTGTGCTTGGAAAATAAATTGGGAACAAGAATGGTGTTAAAAAAAGCCCTTTTCCAAAGCCCTTACCTCTTACTGCTTTGACTCAGTTTCGGCTTTCTGATTATGTGTTTCTCCTGGTCTTACCAGAGGTTAAATTACATTCATTCCCATCATAAAAGAAATACCCAGCATTAATTGATTACGTTATTAGCAATAGTTGAGGAGTAAACCACGGCAGTCCTGCATGTTGCTGAAAAGCTCATTAAAGAAATGCTGCGAAGACGATCAGAGGCCTCATCAGCCTCCTCCGTCGGGGGCAGAGGAGGAAGAGGAGGAAGAGGAGGATGGATGGGGTGTTAGAGCGTTAGGTAGCCCAGCACCTTTATGAGTTTGACCCCTGACCGACGCCGGGGGCGGACGGCCTCAGCGCGGAAACACAAACAGTCAGACCGCACTCTGACCTGGGGACGTTTAATTAAGAGAAGTGTTAGGAGAGGACCAGTACCCCCCCTCACCCGGCCAGACCCTCCCACGCACCGGGCCCCTGCAGCCCTGGTTCCAGTTCAAACCGGTCCCCCATCGGTCAGTGGCCAAACGGGGGGAGCCTTATCGCTGGTTATGGCCTCCAGATGTTCTCAATGAACCCCTCGATCACAGGGGAGAGGGCGGGGGGGGGGGTCTGAAAAGAGACTGCTTCTAACTTTAATTGGGAAAACAGGAGGAAGCATCAATTTTACTGCCTTTAATACGTTTAAACGACGTAACTCGCCCGGCCGTCAGCAGCAGCCCGTGATTGGTCCGCGGTACATGTGCTTCTCATTAGCCATTCTTTTCCTCCACTGATCCTTTAAAGTGCACATGAAAACACTGTGGTGCACGTCACACACACACACAGAGGCACACGCACACACGCACACACACTGGCACACACACACACACACACCCACACACACACACCCACACACACACCCACACACACACACACACACACACACACACACACACACACACACACACAAAGTCTTTCCTGACCTGACAAACTCGCTGGGTTTGCCAGTAGGAACATGGAGGATCCTTTACAGGCGAATTGAGAAAGATCCCATTAAAAACTACAAGGGCCAAGCTGTGGGGGGCTGTTAGCAGGCCTCTCCAAGGGCCGTTACCGGGAAGACCTCTGCTCCAATTACACCCAGCCTGCTTTAAAGATGCCCAACTCTCATAACGTGACACCATCTTGCACGCAAGCGTCGCATTTAAAAAGAAGTGTTGAAGAATGTTTTTGACACAACCCTGGGAAAACACAAACGCTACAGGCCTCTTACCAGCGAAGGTAGGGACGACGTTAGGACGTTAGGACGTCGGGACGTCGGGACTATATGGACTGTATGGACTGTATGGTTGGGTCTTGTTTTGGGTTTGTCTGGGGGCACTGGTGTTTTGGAGGGTCTTTCTCTTCCTTTCATCTTATCGGCAAGGGTCGTGACCTCCGTCAGAGAGGGGAGCTTGTTGGGGTCCAGAAGAGGCTGAGGGACACCCCTAGAGCCCTCCCCCCCCCCCCCCACCCTCACTCAGGGGGGCTGCAGCGAGGAGGACCGGATTACACGCAGAAACAGGATGATGGATGGAGCGGCGAGTGGCTGACCAAAGCAGCGCACGCACGCACGCACGCACGCACGCACGCACGCACGCACGCACGCACGCACGCACGCACGCACGCACGCACGCACACACACACACCATGAGGGGCATCAACATGTAGTTATATTATGCATGTGTCGGGGCTTCCTTGGCTTCCTGAGCTTCCAGTGCCCCATTGCCCCCCCCCGCCCCCCATCGCCCCCCCACCCCCACCCCCCCACCCCTCCCTTCCAAAAACAACATTAGTGCAGAGGCTCTGGCATGTTATCCTAACAAATATAGGATATTAATTATGCAGCGTTACCGGAGCCTCCCCGTGCGGGGCTTCAAACGGCCGTCGGAGATGGCTCTGACGTGACCCCCGCTACGGGGAGCGGCCACAGTCTCACGCACGTACCCCCGACAGGAAGTCCTTCTCTAATGGTCACCAGAGGCCGCACCTGCACGCCACGCACAGTTGACGTTTTACACACACACACCAAGATTATACGGCCGGTATGAGAGGAGTGCATGTGTCGGCAGAGCTTTAACAGGCGGCTCGGGACGCGGGACTTATAGGGGCTTATGTGTCATGAGTCTGCATTCCTGGAGGAAAACATGGAGAAGAACAGCGCTGAGGTCAGACGCCTTATTCAGAGAAGAGGGTGGACCGACCCGCGCTTAATAGAAGGGTACCTTTCATCAAACAGCAAATTAGCTTCTTCTACACACTTCCCTCACACACAGTGTTACCTAGGGAGGAGGAGTGTTACCTAGGGAGGAGGAGAGTGTTACCTAGGGAGGAGGAGAGTGTTACCTAGGGAGGAGTGTTACCTAGGGGGGAGGAGAGTGTTACCTAGGGAGGAGGAGTGTTACCTAGGGAG
This sequence comes from Gadus morhua, assembly GCF_902167405.1. Classification (NCBI taxonomy): domain Eukaryota; kingdom Metazoa; phylum Chordata; class Actinopteri; order Gadiformes; family Gadidae; genus Gadus; species Gadus morhua. Next base: position 30,205,171 of record NC_044059.1, on the reverse strand, counting down.
GAGGAGTGTTACCTAGGGAGGAGGAGGAGTGTTACCTAGGGAGGAGGAGAGAGTTACCTAGGGAGGAGAGTGTTACCTAGGGAGGAGGAGAGTGTTACCTAGGGAGGAGGAGAGTGTTACCTAGGGAGGATGAGAGTGTTACCTAGGGAGGAGGAGAGTGTTACCTAGGGAGGAGGAGAGTGTTACCAAGGGAGGAGGAGAGTGTTACCTAGGGAGGAGGAGAGTGTTACCTAGGGAGGAGGAGAGTGTTACCTAGGGAGGAGGAGTGTTACCTAGGGAGGAGGAGGAGTGTTACCTAGCAGGGAGGAGAGTGTTACCTAGGGAGGAGGAGTGTTACCTAGGGAGGAGAGTGTTACCTAGGGAGGAGAATGTTACCTAGGGAGGAGGAGAGTGTTACCTAGGGAGGAGAGTGTTACCTAGGGAGGAGGAGTGTTACCTAGGGAGGAGGAGAGTGTTACCTAGGGAGGAGGAGAGTGTTACCTAGGGAGGAGGAGTGTTACCTAGGGAGGAGGAGAGTGTTACCTAGGGAGGAGGAGAGTGTTACCTAGGGAGGAGGAGAGTGTTACCTAGCAGGGAGGAGAGTGTTACCTAGGGAGGAGAGTGTTACCTAGGGAGGAGGAGTGTTACCTAGGGAGGAGAGTGTTACCTAGGGAGGAGGAGTGTTACCTAGGGAGGAGGAGTGTTACCTAGGGAGGAGGAGTGTTACCTAGGGAGGAGGAGTGTTACCTAGCAGGGAGGAGAGTGTTACCTAGGGAGGAGGAGAGTGTTACCTAGGGAGGAGGAGTGTTACCTAGGGAGGAGGAGTGTTACCTAGGGAGGAGAGTGTTACCTAGGGAGGAGGAGGAGTGTTACCTAGGGGGGAGGAGAGTGTTACCTAGGGAGGAGGAGAGTGTTACCTAGGGAGGAGGAGTGTTACCTAGGGAGGAGGAGTGTTACCTAGGGAGGAGGAGAGTGTTACCTAGGGAGGAGGAGTGTTACCTAGGGAGGAGGAGAGTGTTACCTAGGGGGGAGGAGAGTGTTACCTAGGGAGGAGGAGAGTGTTAACTAGGGAGGAGGAGAGTGTTACCTAGGGAGGAGGAGAGTGTTACCTAGGGAGGAGGAGTGTTACCTAGGGAGGAGAGTGTTACCTAGGGAGGAGAGTGTTACCTAGGGAGGAGGAGTGTTACCTAGGGAGGAGGAGTGTTACCTAGCAGGGAGGAGAGCTTGGGGATGAGGCCGGCCTGCACCATCTGGCTGCGGAGGCCCGTGTCGAAGGACAGGTTGAGGAGCAGCCTCAGGGTGGTGTTCTGGAGCTCCAGGCTGTCACAGGGCACCAACAGGGCCAGCCGCTGCACCACCTGCATCTCCGCCTGGAGGAGGACATCGTCCAGAGATGCTTCATTGGGTTCAACGCGTAATGACCTCAGCGCTCTGGAAGCAGCGGTCCCATTGAAGAAGTGCTGAAGAAGGTGTGTGTGGGGGGGGGGGTGTAAGGGGGGGGGGGGTGTAAGGGGGGGGTGGGGGTGAAAGGGGGTGGGGGTGTAAGGGGGGGGGGGGGTGTAAGGGGGGGTGGGGGTGTAAGGGGGGGGGGGTGTAAGGGGGGGGGGGGGGGTGTAAGGGGGGGGGGTGTAAGGGGGGGGGGGGTGTAAGGGGGGGGGGTGTAAGGGGGGGGTGGGGGTGTAAGGGGGGTGTGTAAGGGGGGGGGGGTGTAAGGGGGGGGGGGGTTGTTATCAAATGATTCAGGGGAGGGAGAGTGTAAATTGAGTGAGACTCGTGGAACATAATATCAAACAGATCGGATCAAGCGAAGGGTAATTTATGATTTCTCTGTAGGGATCCTTTCCATAATGATAGAGTATATAATCTGAGTCAGTGGCAAGAACAATCTTTTAGAGATTGATTAATACTGGAGCCCTCTCAGAAAGTGGTCCACATCGGTCCGTTGAATCCAAACAGACTGGTTAATGGGGTCTAGGTTGAATAATCCTGAAGCTTTCCTTCAATGAGGTGACGCAAGATTTAAACAAACAAACAAATAAATAGAACCAAATGGGTCCTTTCCATCATTATCGTCATTATACATCATTATCCTCCTCCGAGAATAAACCAGACAGTTGAGTCCTGAGCAGAGCGAGCAGTGCGTCTGTTCCCATGGCTCACAGCCAGGTGGAGGTGTTGAGCTCCCGCTCCTTAGGATCCCTCATCCAGCCCTCGCTGACCCACGTCTACAGAGGAGACATCTACACGTCTGTATATGTATTAGGTTGTGTGTTTCTGGTGTGACAGTGGTTGATGTGAGGGTGACTCTGCCAGCCGACCAGTCCCGACGCCGCTTGTTAACATGTCTTGTTTTTGTTTTACACTCCTGCGGTTTAGCCACAGCCAGGCATGATGGGAAAGCAACCTGCTCCCAGTTAGAAAAAAAAGAAGAAGTAACGACTGCTACTGTGTGCAAAACCAGCTCCAGTCACACCATCACAAACCCACGCCTCCTGCTCTATAATCAAGCACAGCCTGCGGCCATTACCATTGACGGTTCCATTCCATTAGTGACAGGCTTCAGAGGGAGCCCGATCGGACCGGCTTCAAACCCTTATCTGGCTCCAAGGTGCTCCTTCATGTTTACTCTGCAAATATCCTCTGATGACAAGATATGCTACAGCATGTAGTGGGCTTTTTTTGATTTAGTCATTTTCCAAACCGTTTCGTCCTTAAATGGAAACACTTTCTCCTGGCTCTAAACGGATCTGCTCTGGACTGGGAGGTAAAGTGTTGAAACAACAGCGTGTTCCTCCTCCAGGCCGGACCTGTAGTCCCGAGTGGCTCTAAGCCCCCACAGGGTCCTGTAATCGCAGACAAAAGATACACTGAAGGGAGGGACCGGGAGATAAAGCCCGCTCCAAGCGGGTCTGGCTTTGATAAAGGCCACAAACTGGCTGAGATTGGAACCAGGTGGGGGTGGATTAGTGAAAGTCGGAGTGGTGAGGTTCCTGTACGAGCCCCTTGAACACGGGCACAAATAGGAGAGAGAGGGAAAAAAGCCAAGCATCTTTTTACGTTGAAATTTGATCTCCGCCTTTTAAACGGTAAAGGTCCAGGAAGAAAAATGTCAAAGGTGGGTTTTTACAAAACATGTAAAAGGAACAGGCTTCTTTCTGTTGGTTCTTTTCGGATCAGTTCCCAAAAATGTTTTAACTTATTACATTATACCATAATCATGACCATAATCCTTACAAAAACACAATATGCCTACAATTGAAGAGTCAATTTACAAAAATAACATGAATTTATGATGAAAATCCAGATAGATAGAACGAGATAGAGCTAGATAGAACTAGATAGAAGTATCCCCTTCACATCTCTCCTTTCCTTCCCTCATCCCAGCTATCATCCTACCGCCAGCAGCTTGGATGGATGGATGGATGGATGGATGGATGGATGGATGGATGGATCTCTCTCTCTCTCTCTCACCATGTCGTTCTTGTTCTCCAGGAAGATGGAGAGCTTCTTGAGGAAGGCCACTGCGAGCACCAGCACCTCCTCTCCGTGGCGCTCCAGGATCTTCACCAGCATGCTGACGATGTTCTTGTTCCTCATCTTGAGCTCGGTGCGCGTGTCCTCTGCCAGGTTCAGCAGCAGGAACAGAGCCACTGGACAGGACACACAGAGAGGTGGATTAATGTCTACATGGGACATACATACTACAAGGTTCCTGTAAAAAAAATTGTTTGCCTGGCAGACACAAAATAAAAACAAATGGTTGTTTCTACCGTACCTTTTAGAAGCTGCTCCTGCTTGACCAGTAGACTCTGGTACTTTTTCAGAGATTTCTCGCACTCCTTCTTTGCAGTCTGGTTCTCGGGGTCGTCGTGGCGTGCAGGCGGTCAAGGAGGGGCTACCGTGACCACGTGAGGTTAGAACGCAGAGGGTCACAGAAATCACTCTCAGCTCCAACACTACAGCTGCGCCTTTAATAGTTTCCCTCCATGGTCTGAGGCTACTAGAGAATCACACCCAACACAGACACTAGCCGTGAGTCGTCATGGCTCTGAGGTGAACGTGGTGGGAGCGGTATGGGGGGGGGTCATGGGGACGAATGACGGCTTGAAGGATATTGGCCTTCTGCTTCTTCTGAAGCTCTTCCTGCCAGAGGTCGTAGCGCTTCAGCTCATGTTCCACGATGTTCATACACAGAGCTCCCATCTTATAGTGGGTCACCAGGCCGTGGAACTGGGAGAAACTGGGGAGAGAGAGAGAGAGAGGGAGAGGGAGAGGGAGAGAGAGAGGGAGAGGGAGAGGGAGAGAAAGAAAGAAAGAAAGAAAGAAAGAAAGAAAGTAAGTAAGTAAGACAGACAAAGGGTCAGAGAACGAGAAAGAGGGGGAGAGGGAGAGGGAGAGGGAGAGAGAGAGAGAGAGGGAGAGGGAGAGGGAAAGAAAGAAAGAAAGAAAGAAAGAAAGAAAGAAAGAAAGAAAGAAAGAAAGAAAGAAAGAAAGAAAGAAAGAAAGAAAGAAAGACAGACAAAGGGTCAGAGAACGAGAAAGAGGGAATAAATGCAAAGAATAGACTTCCAGTTGTCAGAGCTTGAGATTATCCCAAATGGATATCAGGTTCACACGCGATGCATGGGATGACCCCTGATGGTCACCCTTAGGAATGGAAGGGGAATAAAACCTTGAAGTCAAAACAATTACAGTCCAACCTTCTGTCCCAGTCTGCCTCATAATCAGTCCCACTCCGATTCACAATCCCAGCAGTGGAACGCCGAGAGATGGAGAGGTTCCAGGGACGACGCTCGGTTTTCAGCCCAACGCCACTTCCTGCCGCAGCACAAATCTGTCCTGACGGCCGTTTACGTATTATTGTAGCAAGTGCTAATTTTAGTGTTCCCGAAAACCTGCTTGTAAAGGGTTTTCAATGCTGTGCTGCTGCTGTCCATGCTGAGGCTTTGTGGGAAAGAATGCGTGCAGTCTGAGGTGATCCCAAGGCTCTGTACTCTGTTAGATCCTCAACCGGACAGGCAGCATGGATCGCAGGCCAAAAAATAACCATTTTTTAAATAAGTCATGAACTTCAACCAGGAAACAAACTAAATGGATCCCAGCCCGCTTACATTCTACTTAAATTTTGCGGTCGTCACAATGAAATGAAAAAAAGTGTTTGGAGCAAAGCGATTGGTCGGTTCGGTACCTGGAGAAGTGGAAGAACACGTAGATGATGGTCGTTGCCAAGTCAACGCTTTGCTTCCAGTCCTCCCTCAGGACCCGGGCGAGGGCTCCAAGGGCCGTCTCTGAACGCACACACACACACACACACACACACACACACACACACACACACACACACACACACACACACACACACACACACACACACACACACACACACACACACACACACACACACTTTTCTTTTTTGACATGTAGACATACTAGAAAAATAAAACAGGCTGGCCAACAGGACAGACAGTGAGTCTGGGAGGGATGGGAGCGGGAAGCAGGGGCGCAGGGGAGCAGGGGGGGGAGGGACTGATCCCGGGTCAGCACAGAGAGGGGGGTGGGGGGCTCAGAGCTGCAGACCGCTGAAGGCTCATTTAAAAGATGCCCGGCCCCCAGCTCCCGGGGGGACGGGCGCTCCCTCTCCAGACAGACACGCTGATGCCTTGTGACAGACACTAGTGAAGGCGCCCAATCAGAGGATTGGTATCATGGGGCGGGGCGGGACTTAGAGACAGGGGATGGGATAGGTTGGATGTAGAGCAGCGATACAGGAGTACGAGTCGACAACAGAGGTGATAAAAGGGCAGACGATTGTGGACGGACAGACCAAAGAAACAGCGGACAAGGCTTAAGGAAGCTATATTATATTCATTCATCAATATTGGTTTGATTTATACCATAAGTAAGACCATAAAGCATACTCTCTCAAAAATGTATAAACCTACACATGGGGGGGGGTGGGGGTAGCTTACTGTTCTGCATGAGCTCTTCCAGGTTGTCAGGGTTACGGGCCAGGTGCAGAATAAGGGTGGCCCCTCGCACCTTCTCCGGGATGTCTTCATAGAGGAGCTCCACGTACTCCTCAATGCTGCTGATACTGGCCTCCTCGTCCAGCTGGGAGAGAGAGAGAGAGAGAGGGAGGGAGGGAGGGAGGGAGGGGGAGGGGGAGAGAGAGAGAGAGAGAGAGAGAGAGAGAGAGAGAGAGAGAGAGAGAGAGAGAGAGAGAGAGAGAGAGAGAGAGAGAGAGAGAGAGAGAGAGAGAGAGAGAGAGAGAGAGAGAGAGCTTATTGTCTCAGGATATTGAGTAACAGTGGCTGTTGCAGGCCTGTAGATTGGTGCATAGACACTGACACCCATGAACAGATACATAAAGCACACACACACACACACACACACACACACACACACACACACACACACACACACACACACACACACACACACACACACACACACACACACACACACACACACACACACTCTGTGCTGACCTCCACTCCTGCGTACTGGGTAAGGTTCCTGGTGGAAAGCTGATGCTTTTCTGGCTTGTCTGTGGAGCACAGATCCTTTCCATTACAACATAAACCATCCATAATTTGCTCTCGTCCTAATGACCGAAGGTAAACATCTTTTAAGCGTTACCATTTTTGCGGTTCTGCAGGTAGTACAGTAACTGTTCCACCTCCAGGAGTTTGGATGGATGGATGAGTCTGCATTCTTCCACCACCTTCCGGGCCAGTGACGCGATGTCTGTGTGGGAGTTCAGACTCTTCAGCCGGATGCTACGAACAGGACACAGATGTTGAACATCAACATTAGCAAAGAACACTTTCTAATTTAGCATTACCTAATTTATTTACCCTAGAGGGAAAGGATCAGTTTTATTAACGTTCAGTAAATACAAATCCTGTATTGGAGTGATATGCTGCTACATATTTAGATGTAATGCATGCAATGCAAGTTGCATATGCAAGTATACAAACATTTTCTGGCATTCCTTGCGATCGCCGACCATCGGATCACCCAGCTCTCCCAGGATGGTCGCCTCCACCTCGTACTGCACCACCAGGGCTCTCTCAGTGGGGTGCACGTCCAGACCGCTGCTCCTCACCCTCCTGACAGACAGAGGGACGCAATGAGGGGGGGGCTGAGACCTCACAACACCCTACAACAGACCGGAATGATATCGCCAAAAGCCTCGACTAGTCGTCATGGATCGCTGCTGACATGTTGGTGAATGGGTTGACATCATATGACAGGTATACAAGTGACAGGACGCAGCTTCTTCTGTTCGGTTTATATCACTTAGTTTTACCTTTTCAGATACCGCGCGTCTTCAGCCTGCATTTTTTCCATTTCAAGACTATTTTTTCCTTCAGCGCAAACGCAAGTGTGTTGGTGTTTATCTTTCTGGTGTTGCCAGGGGGGCGACGGTCTCCCAGCATGCACCGTCAGCTGATCAACTAGAGCGCATGCGCATAGAGAAGGCCTATCGCCCCCTGCGGTCCTGGAGGGTAACTACCGCTCATAGGATGTCGGGATGGACTTAAAGCATATATAAAAGGCAGGTTTACATTCCGTTCTATGTAGCACGGAAAAAGATGATGATTCTATAGTTTCAATTTCGTGAGCATGAGCACTGAATCGTGTGATACTGGTATACTGTGTAATGAGTTCCATCTTCTGGCAAACCTAAACTCTTCATTTTAATCTGAATGTGTTATCAAATGGAGCTGCTTGAGCAATTTTTTATTTTACAATATCAAATGGTCCACCAGTTGACCTTCTCGGCAGTGATGAGTCGGATGGCCTGAAGCCTTTAACAGCAGGAGGTCTGTTTGGAACTCTATAGCAGGACGGTCCTTGCGGGATGATGTAACCCCACTCTGCGCACAGCCCTGTCATTTCATGGGACAGTTGAGATCAGATGCCACATCAAACTCTGGCCAGATCTGTGCTCACATTTCATGATTTTGCTGAATTATAAATGCTATCCAGATATAATGACATTGGACTCAAACCAACCTAGGGGGCAGGATGGTGTTGGGACTGCCTAAAGGTCCGTGGTCCGATCCCCAGGAGACTTAAAATTGCAATATGTTACATTTCAACAAGCTGACATGGACATATCTGTAGTCAATGCTGATAGATGGGGTGTTCAATAATGGAATCATTAAAGTCACGTCCTATAACGGCATGTACCTCTCTTTGTTTACATTCCATGTTGCTGTGTTGGAGTGCCATGCGGGCCAGAATGGATAAATGGCTCTAGAGAGGACGCTACCTCTTACTCTCTTACCTTAGGATTGCTGTCTTACTTGTCAACTATAAACCCATATAATTGTATAGACTAAAGAACTAAATACATTGTATGAATATATCAAAGACATATTGGCTACTCAATGCTGTGATCTCTGCTCAGCTCAGGGTGATGGTGGGGGGGGGGGTACTACTACATTATTCACACTGCACCCCCAAGCCCTACCTGCTCCTTAATGACATCATGTGCATCCACTGTACTGGCTTTGAATAAAAGCTTTGATTAATGGTCAATGAGGTTGAAGGTCCCACACCCAAGATCCAAAGGTCTTGTTTGTCTGGCCCATTGCCTTCATAAGGGGTCAGACCGTCGGTGTAACAGCCTCTGTGTGAGAGGAGAGAGGGGCTGGCCTGGTGGCTCTGTAGGGCAGGCTGACCCGCCCTCGCTGGCTCTCTAACCCTACAACATACATTCACTCACACCTCCACTATCACCTCACCGAGGGATAAAGGTGGAGGTCAGAGGTAGACGTAAGCTGTGCCAGGATCACTGCCCACATTGCTGTGAAATGTGATCACAAAGCAGCCAGGCTGGCGCCGGTTGGAGATGTGGACTTGCTCATCGTATCCAGGAGTGTGAGCAAAATCCAGATTCTGATGATAAAGCCACATCAACACATCACTCATCAAAACCAGGATGTGCTCAGTTAGTGATATTCTGTCAATCATCCTTCTAAAGAGGACTTAATGCATCAATGCATGAATGAAATTCTGAACCATTGATCATTCATCTTGTAATGCAAAGCACAACCACAATCACTGTAGAGGGCTTTGTGTATAAGCTTTTGTATCACAGATTGTGTCCAAAAGCTTGTACTCCATTAAAACTCAGCTAGCATGCTATATTAACAACCTCAAGGAGAAGTTACTATTTATAGCGACCATATTGTGTTTCATGCCTCTTAAAAAAAACAAGCATCTGTGTATAAGTCTGCAATATAAATGCAGTATGCACTCATGCTGCTGGCATATTTCTGTGTCATGCACATGTATCCTGAAATACCAGTGGCATGCTGGTCCTGTGTGAGTTAAGGCTTATTCTATAAAGGCCACCAACCCGAGCCATGGACGACCAGCAGGTGGTCTCTGACAGGACGGCCCGGTCACAACCCCTCCACCAGCCCCCCCCATTTGGAAAACAATCTCTCTCTGCCGATCACTTTTGGCCGGAAGAAGACATCTGCTGAGCTTGACAGATAGAACAGCAGCTGAGGCAGTGTGCAGGGGCACGGACACCGGAGGGCTGCCACCAAGCCTAGAAGAACCAGGGGACAACGACCGGACACACAGGCACCCCACTCTGACCACAGCGACTGGACCCACAGAGCACCCCACTTTGACCACAGCGACTGGACCCACAGGCACCCCACCCAGACCCTCACAGCGACTGGACCCACACAGCACCCCACCAAGACCCTCACACCGACTGGACCCACAGAGCACCCCACTTTGACCACAGCGACTGGACCCACAGGCACCCCACCCAGACCCTCACACCGACTGGACCCACAGAGCACCCCACCAAGACCCTCACACCGACTGGACCCACAGAGCACCCCACCAAGACCCTCACACCGACTGGACCCACAGAGCACCCCACCAAGACCCTCACACCGACTGGACCCACAGAGCACCCCACCGAGACCCTCACACCATCCAAATGGACGTTCCCATTGCAGAGACGGACTGCAGCTCGCCGCTGAACATTGAGTACAAGGCGGCTCACCAAGCATTCAGCGACCGCTGGAAGAAGACGGACGAAAGCATGTGCCGGCACAGCATGTCCTTCCACCTGCTACACTCCCTGAGGAACGAGTTCTTCGCCAGCTACGTCTACCTGCTGGAGAAAGTCCCTCTGGGTAGGAAGAGAGGGCCAAGGCCTGCAGTGTGTCGTGTAATGGGACCACATTCACCAGTAGGCTGCTGGTGAACCACGGTCAACAATCACTTATAGTGCAGCGAGTGTGTTAAACAATATCTACTGCATGCAGATCTGACAAAGTGTTGTAAGTCGTAACATTGGTTCGGCTTTGTCAAGGGTTAAGCCACAGGGGCCACGAACTGTCTCTAACCCTAACCCTGCTCAAGACTATAGGCAGGACAACATGAAAGAAAAAAAGAATTGTATCTCTGAGTCACCGATCAACGCCTGATGCATATCTTTACGGGCATCACTCTGTTATTTTGCATATAGCTTTTATTATAGCATTTCCCTTCTGCTGTGATATGAAACAGTGGGCGTCCTCATTAGAGGTGTTAATGGTAAGTTACACAGGCTGGTGTCTTGTTCACAGCCCTCTCCTTGTACCTCAATAATCCCTGAGCTGCAGAAATGGGAGATCTTGACCTCCGCATTTTTGGCACAAAGTGGCTTTTTACCACTAAGGCGATACAAGGCCCATTAATGGCATGGCATGTCAGGTATGGAGGCCACAACTCAGCCAGGAGCCGTGCTGACACTCCATCTCAGGTTATTTACAAACTGGAGCCATTACTTTTAATTGGTTGAATCCTGAATTATGTTTTAAATTATGTCTTTATGAATCAGTGTGAGTCCCTCGTATTGGCAAATGATTCACAGAGGTGGTCCAACAATGTTTATGTCGTATATGTACAAAGTCTTTAATCCTGAGATTCTTTCTAATCTTAATGTTACATGTATCTCGTGATCACGAAAAAGGCATCTTTATGTGCTCTCAAATCAAAGCAATATGATAAAATCCACATTGAGTCTTAACAGGGGGAATATGAAGGCAGTGGCAGCGATACTGACTTAACCGTAATGATTAATGAAGAACATGTCAGCCTCCAACGTATAAATAAGTGTTGATCTAGTGCAAGGACCGGGCCAGGAGATCAAGCAGAGAGGGGAGGGGAGGGAGGGGAGAGGAGGGGAGAGGAGGGAGAGGAGGGGAAGGGAGGTGGGGAGGGTAGAGGAGGGGAGAGGAGGGCAGAGGGGGGGAGGGAAGGGGAGGTGGGGAGGGTAGAGGAGGGGAGAGGAGGGGCAGAGGGGGAGAGGGGAGGGGAGGTGGGGAGGGTAGAGGAGGGGAGAGGAGGGGAGAGGGGGGGGGGGGGGAGGGGAGTGGGGAGTGTGTTTGTTTTCCTTCAGATTTACTCCAGTGTTGCTTTGACACGAGCATGAACTCTGGGAAGACAGAGATTGGTGTTTGGACGGTAGTGGACGGTAGTGGACGGTAGTGGTCGATTTCAGCATGGCAGGTGATCGTCAAAGCGATAAAAGCTCAAGGGTTGATCCTCAACTCCCTACACTCTAGTGGAACTCCCTCTGGCTCTTCCTCTCTCTCTCTCTCCCTCTCTCTCTCTCTGGGGGGTTCTAAACTTATCCTCCCTCTCGCGCTGAAAGCTGCCGGAGGGTCACATGACTCCTGCCTCCAAGCAGAATCTCTGTTCCCCGTACCAAACATAGCTCTGGAGGCCTACCCTAATCCCAGTGCACTGGACTGGAATGTACTCTGCATGCTGATGTGAGCGTCTCGACCGGGGTGAGGGCGGGTGTGTGGGGGGGGGCAGACGTGTCTGTGAGACTTTGATCCTTGCACTCTCCTGGCTTCTGTGTTGAAGGATGAGGACTTATAGATGCTGGATGCACAGGATGTGTGACTAATTAAAACACAGCTTACAGACACACATAAACATACGCATGAACACATACACACAGAAACACACATTAACGAAACCATAAACACAAATCCTATTAGAAACGTTTAGGCTGAAAATTATTTAATTCAATCTGAATTTTGATATAATTCACTGTTCTCCTCCTTAGTTTCCTAACTGTCTACCAAGTGATTGACTGCCCAGTAGTGATGATTCATTTCATCAGCTGCTAGATTTCCTGATTTTAACCTCTGTGCGATACAATATATCCAAACACGCTGCTTTTAATAGACTTGCACAGATGTAATTAGGATACGAATGAGCTCTGGAACACAGATTCCTACCATGTCTCACGGTTATGAAATAGAGTGAGCTCTATTTCAATCAAAGGACAAGCTGGTTATAATCAGCCTTGTTCGGTTACTGGATGCTGGCTCATTTCCATCTCATACTTACGACGGCTGTCGGCCATGACGCAACCGTTTTGTGGTTTTGCGTGCGTTCAGTGCACACACCCATACAATTAGAAAAAGAAAAATCCTAAAATGTTGAATCTCTGAAAAACGATGCAGTCTTATGATGAGCTGTCCCTTTGTGAATCATGCTTCCTGTGTCCTCCTCTCCTGCCAGTGAAGCTGTTCCCAGTGACCTGTGAGATCATCCAGGGGGAGAAGCAGTTCTACCACCGGGCCCAGCAGTTCTACCAGGACGTGCCCGCCTCGGAGGAGGGAATGCTGGGGGACTTTGTGGAGATCTCCGACGTGGATCTGGAAGGGTCCCGGAATTTTCTCAAGAGGTTTGTGGTGAGTTTGTTAGAAAGAATATAGATTTAAATGTAGGTCACTTGATGCTTGGCAATAAATCATAAAAAAGCCAATTTTAAGTGAACTATGGCTGAGATATTGATATTGCTTTGCCTTCTACTTTGCTGTTGGGGCAACTACAGACATGAATTAATAAAGTGCCTCAGGAGACGCCTTACAATTTATTTTAGTGGGTGAGCGGTCACATTGCTGTTGTATAATATTGCATATATTTGCCTGGTGGGGCATTTGAAATTGCATCTAATAGTGTCGCACATGGATGTTTGTGTGTGTGTGTGTGTGTGTGTGTGTGTGTGTGTGTGTGTGTGTGTGTGTGTGTGTGTGTGTGTGTGTGTGTGTGTGTGTGTGTGTGTGTGTGTGTGTGTGCGTGTGTGTGTTTGTGTGTGTGTGTGTGTGTGTGTGCGTGTGTGTGTTTGTGTGTTTGTGTGTGTGTGTGTTTGTGTGTGTGTGTGTGTGTGTGTGTGTGTGTGTGAGTGTGTGTCTGTCTGTATGTGTTTGTTTACGTGTGTGCATGCCATGTGTGTGTGTGTGTGTTTGAATCAGGAGAGACTAATTTAGTGGCAAAATGCATTTATTACTCCGTTTGGGCATAATGACTCGATCCTTTTACAAGCATAACATCATTGAGCTGAAGGTGATGAAAGGTGTGATAGGTTACCATGGTAACCTACGGGAGCCAGGTGGAGTGAGACCTCAAGTCAGGTGGAGACGGGAGGCGGTTTGTGTTTGCGGATATTTATGTGTGTGTGTGTGTGTGTGTGTGTGTGTGTGTGTGTGTGTGTGTGTGTGTGTGTGTGTGTGTGTGTGTGTGTGTGTGTGTGTGTGTGTGTGTGTGTTTGTGTGTGTATACAGCAGGCATATGTGTGTTTTTTGGTCTATCATTTCTATAGGCAATTATAAGCTGCTCATATTTAAGAGGTGACACAGCCGACGCATGGGTCAGTGGCTTATCTTCATTCACAGCCTTCCTGACTATAGCTTCATGTGTGTGTGTGTGTGTGTTTGTGCATCTTTATGTGTTTGTGTGCGCATACGTGTATATGAGTGTGGTGTGTGGATATTGCGTACACACATGCATGCGTGCATGCATGTGTGTGTACGTGTGTATGTGCATTAGTGTGTATGTGTCATGCTAATACAGGGGAATGTTCTCGACAAATACCCAAGGTTATTTTCGGCGGTCATCTCTATAGGCCATAATAAGCCGCTGATATTTAAGAAGAGACACAATCAGCACATGAGTCAGTAGCTTGCTGAGCTTCTCTGCTAATGTCAACAGGTCTCATTTGGACACAATCTCCTTTGCAGTATCATGTTAATGGCTGCTGTACTATGCTCTATAGTTGCACACACACACACACAAACACACACACAAACACACACACACACACACACACGCACACACGCACACACACACACACACACACACACACACACACACACACACACACACACGCGCACACACACGCACACACACACACACACACACACACACACACACACACACACTCACACACACACACACACACACACACACACACACCGGCTATTGGGCCATACCCCCCCCCCCCCCCTATAGTTGCACACACACACACACACAAACACACACACAAACACACACACACACACACACGCACACACGCACACACACACACACACACACACACAGACACACACACACACACACACACACACACACACACACACACACACACACACACACACACACCGGCTATTGGGCCATACCCCCCCCCCCCCCCTTATTCCACTGGGGTTGGGCTGAGGTCAGAAAAAATCAAAATGTGAAAAGGAAGCGAAGAATCAATGGGATTGGAGCTAGGCGCCTTTCGGTTCCCTCCCGGGTCAAAGGTCGCCCTCCCACCGCCCTGAGGCGCGGCGGCGGCGCTGCTTTGTTGATGCTCTCCCGCTCCCGGGGTCCAGAGGTGAAACATCTGGCGAGGTGGAACATGAGGCGCTGGCCGTCTCTCTGCTGACGCGTCGCAGGCCGGGCGGCTGACCCCGCTCCGCTATCACCTTTCTTCTTCTTTGGTGCTCGTGGTAGCCCGCGTTCATGTTGTGGATGAATAAATGTATATTGATATGGATTCATCAAAAGAACTTTAATGGGACTTTTCCTGCTTCACGTCATCATGGCTAACACTTCCTCCGGGTTCTGAGGCTGTGTGTGTCTGCGTGTGTCCCTCCAGGGGCCCGAGGTAAAGGCTGTGTGTGTCTGCGTGTGTCCTGGGGCCCGAGGTAAAGGCTGTGTGTGTCTACGTGTGTCCAGGGGCCCGGGGTAAAGGCTGTGTGTGTCTGTGTGTGTCCCTCCAGGGGCCCGAGGTAAAGGCTGTGTGTGTCTGTGTGTGTCCCTCCAGGGGCCCGAGGTAAAGGCAGTGTGTGTCTGCGTGTGTCCCTCCAGGGGCCGGGGAAGGCCGGGACCCTACGAGCGCTGGACTGCGGCTGCGGGATCGGCCGCGTGTCCAAAGGGGTCCTCCTGCCCATGTTTGAGAAGATGGAGATGGCGGACATGATGGAGCACTTCCTGCTTTACGCACACGAGGAGTACCTGGGCGACGACGCAGACCGCATCGAGACGTACTACTGCTACAGCCTGCAGGACTTCACCCCCCCTGCCAAGAAATACGACTGCGTCTGGATCCAGTGGGTCGCCTGTACGTTACGGTTCCACGCGCACATGTCTCCCATGTGGTGTGTTCTCTCGTGTGTGAGTCGAGAGAGAGGTGTGTGTGCGTTCACACATGTGTGTGTGCGCACAGTGAAAGCATCGTTTGGAGAGCTTTGGTTGTGAGGGTTCGGCTCTGATTCCCGGTGAGGATTCCTTCGCATCGTTTCTTATTTCAGGTCAAAGGGTCATTTATTACACATTTTCTCCAACAAATAGTTATGCAGTGACAGAATAGCTCACTAGCTTCCTTAAGTATTTGTTTTGGGTTTCCCCTGTCAGGAAGCTAATCCATTAATCATTTAGTGATCCCACTGGACTCACTTGGCCTCACAACCTTTTTTTTCCTCCAGAATCCATGTCCATGACTGTTTTAGCATACATATATTATACCCCCACAAAGAACATCACAGAAATAAACCACAACCACAACACACAGCAAACCCCCCTTATTACAAGTCAGCAGGGGGACCTGGTGAAAAGCATTTAGCGATTAGCATAACAGACCCTGGCTTACAGACCTTGGCAACGCTTCCGAGCGGAGCCTCTGGGCAAACATAAAACACATTGAACTCACATCGCAGCGTACACCACATCGTATACAGAACGGCCTTTGTGCTCCCTTTGCTCAGGGCCTCGTCCAAACTGAACACCATCCCAGCGTGTTGACCGTGTTGCTGCTCTCTGGTCTCCTCCTCCAGGCCACCTCACGGACAAGGACCTGATGAATTTCCTGATGCGCTGCAAGAAGAGCCTGCGGCCCAACGGCGTGATCGTCCTGAAGGACAACATGGCGCGGCAGGGCTGCAAGCTGGACCCCGTCGACAGCACGGTCATCCGCCACCTGGACATCATACGGGACATCATCTTCAAGGCGGGCCTGGAGGTGCTTGGCGTGGAGAAGCAGGAGGGCTTCCCTGAGATCATGGTGCCCGTGTGGATGGTTGCCATGAAGCCAGTAGTGAGCCCGTAGGACAGCTGCTGCTCATTACACCGTGGGTCAGCCCCTTCTGGTACCAGGGCACTGGACTCAACCAGAGAAGAGACAGTGTTGGTCCTACCAGGCCCCGGGGAAAGGGCTGGGGACTCTTATGGTGTCGGTCACTAAAATCTGATCGTTGGTCACCAGCTTCATAATGAGGAGTGTGAGTGGAAAACATCTCTGTTAACCTTTGGCCGTTCTGCCCTCCAAGAGCGGGAACGAGAGCAGAGTGGAGTTAGTCACAGTGACACATATTACAGTAAAATATGAATTAACTACCTTCATTGGATAAAACGAATGTGGCCCATGCATTATTTATTCTGACTTTTCATCTGAGTATGTCTCTCCTATTTGTCCTCTTTTGTGCACATGAAACCGATTTTGACACAATTTAGAGAAATTTAAAATATCATTCAGCAACTGTAGGGCCAAATAGTATGAGTCTTTATTGAAGAAGAGGGAATGTATTGTGTGTTATGTTTCTGTAGGCGCAAGTATGACTGGCATTTGTTCATGTCAACTGAGTAGATGTATATATTGATGTTGTTTGATGTAATTATGCATTTTATACAATTGCCTGTTATAGTGCAAACACAATTTTTTAAAGAGCTCCTTTTTGTTCAACTCTTTTGTACCGAGGTTTTGATGGAGTCCAGAGTTATCCAGGCTTATGTGTGCTGCTTGTCTCGACAACCACTATAACTTTTGTTACATTTCTGAACCACAACATCCCAACGCTCAGAGCAACAACGCACCCATGTTGGCAAATCATATGTTAGCTTTCAGTGTATGGAACCAAAGACATTTCATTGAACGACATGTCATATTTCTGCTGTGCTGCAGAGCCCCATGTGAACCGTCCCACACGCAGATCAAAACCAAGCAAGCATATGGATGTAGTTTTATAATTATATATTTTTTTGTTCAACTCTTGAACAAAAAACTCACTTCTTTGATACATAATGTTTTTCATCCCCCTTCTTAACAAAGCCTAATAGGATTAGAGACGGGTAATCAGTGTGGGCCATTACAATCAGGTCCTGAACCTAAATACTGAACCTAAATACTGAGCCTTAATACTGGACCTAAATACTGAACCTAAATACTGAGCCTAAATACTGAACCTAAATACTGAACTTAAATACTGAGCCTTAATACTGAGCCTAAATACTGAGCCTAAATACTGAGCCTAAATACTGAACCTAAATACTGAACCTAAATACTGAACTTAAATACTGAGCCTTAATACTGAGCCTAAATACTGAGCCTAAATACTGAGCCTAAATACTGAACCTAAATACTGAAGATAAATACTGGAGATAAATACTGAAGATAAGTACTGAAGATAAGTACTGAAGATAAGTACTGAAGATAAGTACTGGCCCGTTTCCCTTAAACCTTTATGGTGAAGCTCGTCCACGCCCCTTGTAGCGGCCGAGCGGCAGACATCAGATAATGGAGATCCTCTCAAATGGTTATGGTAATTCCCCCCAGTCCCCCCCACTCCAGAACTAACAGTAGAAGCAGCACATTGTTTATGTTAATGACTTTCAGATGGACCCTGAGGTGGGCTGGAGAGGGTGGGGGGGGGGTGGGGGTGATTATTTCCTGGTTTTGACAGACAGTGCCGGCTTTCATATCTGCCCTGGCCCCGTTTCAGGGCTGTCAGACGTTGTCTGCGTTAAAACACGTCCAGGAGTCACCTCAAACATCTCCGGGTGGGGGGGGGGGGGGGGGGGGGCCTGCGTGCGTAAGCACTCGGCGGGAGCGAGGGCGGAGGGGGGGGGGGGGAGAGTGGCCAGCCTTCCTCTCGCTCAGCGTTCTTATGAAAGGACAGTTTGTCAACCAACAACCTGCGGGCTGCGGGGAGGGAGACACAGAGAGAGCCCAGGATCCAGACGATCAAAGTGTTGAAGGCCCGATGCCGTGAGATGACCACCGCCGTGCGAGCTCTCATCTCCTGCATTCCCTCAATGAGGCTTTGAGACGGGAGGAGTCCTGTAGCCCGGTGCATTTTCCACATCCCGTATGAATTAAAGATCAAAATGCCCCAAAGTTAAACTACTTTTTTTCTCTCCCTCCCTCTCTCTCTCTCTCTCCTCTCTCTCTCTCTCTCTCTCTCTCTCTCCCTCTCTCTCTCTCTCTCTCTCTCTCTCTCTCTCTCTCTCTCCCTCTCTCTCTCTCTCTCTCTCTCTCTCTCTCTCTCTCTCTCTCTCTCTCTCTCTCTCTCTCTCTCCTCTCTCTCTCTCTCTCTCCTCTCTCTCTCCCTCTCTCTCTCTCTCTCTCTCTCTCTCTCTCTCTCTCTCTCTCTCTCTCCCCTCTCTCTCCTCTCTCTCTCTCTCTCTCTCTCTCTCTCTCTCTCTCTCTCTCTCTCTCTCTCCTCCTCCAAATGGCAGCCAAATGTTCTGTCACCTTTTCAGGAGTGTTTAGTGTCGCTGACAGTCAAAGCTATCACTCCTAATACTCCTCAACGTCCTCCACAGCAGCCCGGCAGTAGTTTGAATATATTAGCTGAACTAACACTAATTTGTCCGGTCACGTCAGCCAGAGCAGAGGTTTGTGGGCCCAGCTCCAGACTAAGTATATATCTCGCACTGTCAGCCCACGGAGACGGCCGAGAGACAGAGAACACAAAGGAACGAGTGGCCGACACCGTGTTCACGCTGACCGTACTACCGCTACCTCCCATGCTCAGAGGAGGAGAAGCACGGCTGGAACCACTTTGTACGGTAGAGTCACCATGAACGATAGCCAGGAGGGAAGTGATAGACTAGGGAGAAGGTGAGACCGTTCTCTACTCTGTTCTTGAAGATATTGCGCTAATTGCTTTGATGTAATCAGATATCTTGAGACCGCCCGGTGGTCCACTTACAGGTCAGCAGGAAACAACAGCAGTCGGGCGGAGCGAGGCCGGCTGGCTCACTACAGGGTCTCTTTCCCCACGTTGGGCCTGCGAGGCCAACAGCCTGGACTCTTTATCCAGAATAAAGTCAGCCTTTGTGGGATCCATAGAGTAGACAAACCTCAGTGTCTCTCTGGAACCAGGATGTTCCGTTTTTTGTTGTTTGTTTTGAACCCAAAGAGA
>NC_044059.1:29963179-30076745 GCF_902167405.1 Gadus morhua | reverse complement strand
GTTTCGTCCTCCTTAAAGACCTGCGATCAACACTTGGAGGTTAAATCCCCGTTGCCTGAACCACCCACTGCCACCTCCTCTAGATGTGTGCGTGTGTTAACGTGAGCGGGGTTGGACACGTGGTGGAATGACCCGCAGCTTGGGCTCCCGTCAGGGACCCCCCGCCACCGCCCGTGACCCCAGGCCGCCCTGCCCCCGGGGAAGCCTAATCCGGGCTTTAAGTCTTTTCTCCCGGGTGTCCGGTCATCCTCCCTCCCGGCGCTCCTCGCTCACCCCCTGGTCCCGTCGGGACGTCCTCTGCACTTCTCTCGGACCCGCCGACGCCGGCTCTGGGCTAGCGCAGCCCAGGGTGAGGGGGGGGGAACAGTTTACCGAGGGACCCCCACCCTCACACCCTGCAGAACCGTTAAGAGGTTCCCACCACGGAGGCGGTGTCGGCCCTCGAGGTCCTCACCGTGCTGCCTCAGGGGCCCGCCCCAGGACGGGGCCCCCGGGGGCCCGGGGAAGTAGCGGGGACGGAGGGGGGGCGGGGGGGCCGGCCCTGGGGGCCCGGTAGCCCAGCAGGGCGGGGGCGGGCAGCGGGCGGCCCAGACGGCGCCCCGGAGACACATGGCTCCCCTCTGGAAGTCCATGCTGTCCCAGAGCAGCCCGCTGTACCGGGCCTCGCTGTACTCCTTCTCCCTGTGGGAGTGGAGGGCCCAGGAGAGGGAGCTGGCCCTGCTGAAGAGGCACTCGGACAGGGAGAGGACGAGCGCACTCACACAGCTGGACAAGTAAGAGAGCGGCGCTATGGCACGGAGCTCTGTGATAGGACGAGGAGGAGGGTGATGGGGGTGGGAGCACTGCTGTTGATTGCTGTGTAATACACTAGCTTTTCAACAAACAGCGGGGTAAATATTGTCCCTCTGAGCATTGTCATATAGTTATATAGTATTTAATGACAATTATTATGTAATGTAGAGCGATTAAGAGGCTCTGTGAGGGTGAACCCGACTCTTGGTGTTAATAGGACAGATGACATATACGTTAAAGTGTGTATGGTTCTGGGGTGTGTGTGTGTGTATGTGTGTGTTTGTTGTCCTAACCTCCACCCCATAATATCCTTGTGCCAGCGCTTCAGTGTTCATTACATCAGCTGTCGGGGACAGTGTGCAGGGGCAGCTTCATCTGGGGCACTATACAGTTGGCTGCTTTTTTCCGAACTTGTGCGTGTGTCTGATCTCTCTGTGTGGGATAATGACATAAGTGCCTCGTTCGGAAGCATTTCAATATTATTTTGCTTTGTTTTTATTCAATTCACGTGATAAAACATGCCATTTTGCATTGTGGAAATTTGCGAATTAGTTTTGCGAATTTGCAAATTAATATTTCCCTTGAAACAAGATCTTACTGATAGAATATATAGTGGAATAAATAATGCATTGTGCACTGCTAATTAGTGTCCTTTAGGTGGATATATTTTCTTGACAAATTTGACAACATATTGTGTCATGTATTATTTTTTTAACTTATATAACAGTTCATCTAATATTTAGTCACACTAGTTGGGACCACTATTGAGGCAAATTATTAGGCAGAATAACTATCTATATGTGTGTGTGTGTGTGTGTGTGTGTGTGTGTGTGTGTGTGTGTGTGTGTGTGTGTGTGTGTGTGTGTGTGTGTGTGTGTGTGTGTGTGTGTGTGTGTAATAGTGTCTGTGCGTGCATGTGCGTGGCTGCGCAAGTGTGTGTGTGTGTGTGTGTGTGTGTGTGTGTGTTTGTCTGTGTGTGTGTGTGTGCGGTGTGTGTGTGTGTGTGTGTGTGTGTGTGTGTGTGTGTATGTGTTTGTGCGGTTGTGTGTGTGTGTGTGTCTGTGTGTGTGTGTGTGTGTGTGTGTGTGTGTGTGTGTGTGTGTGATAGTGTCTGTGCGTGCATGTGCGTGGCTGCGCAAGTGTGTGTGTGTGTGTGTGTGTGTGTGTGTGTTTGTCTGTGTGTGTGTTTGTGTGGTGTGTGTGCGGTGTGTGTGTGTGTGTGTGTGTGTGTGTGTGTGTGTGTGTGTGTGTGTGTGTGTGTGTGTGTGCGTGTGTGTGTGTGTGTGTGTGCGTGCGTGTGTGTGTGTGTGTGTGTGCTCCGTGTCTGACTCTGTCTCTCGGTCCAGGCTCAGTAAGGAGCTCCAGCAGAAGGACAAGGTCATCGAGTCTCTGCGGGCCAAGCTGGACCAGCAGCAGTCCCATCACTACGGCAACCAGCGCTCTGACACGCCCTGCAGCAGCCACGCCCTCTCCGACACCACCACCGGGTCCGACCAATCGGATCGCATCTCCTATGTGTCCGATGAGCGGGGCTCCACCAATGAGGACCTGGAGCTCAGCTCGGAGATGGACGCGGCCAGTGAGTTCGGTCCGGAGGGGCGGGGGGCCTCGGCCAGATCCAGCACAGGTACGTTCACTCACGGTCCTCTTATGATGAATGACATCCCTTCCATCAATCAGAAGTAGCCCTGCTCTGATTGGTCCTCGAGTCGCTCAGTGACTCTGTGTGTCCTCCGTTCCCAGGATGCCCGTCCCGGTCGGAGGCCATGTCCCACCATCCGTCTGCCCCCCCGTCCCACGCGTCCTCTCACAGAGCGTTTTCCTCCCTCAGCTCTCCCAGCATGCACTGGGCTCTGCACAAGGCTGCCAGCTCCCACAGCCAGACAGGTGAGAGGCGTCAGGTCACCTGGGCAGCGTGCCTTCAGACTCGGGGTACAGAGGTTGTGGCGTGTGTGGGAGGGTTCATCCTCATGGTTCCTCCCTACTCTTCCTCACGCTCCACCTGCTCCTCATCCTTTCTATTCTTCCTCTTCCCTGCTTCCTGTACCTCCTCTCTCTCCGTCCGTAGTTCCCGGACTGCCTCCTCTTCCTCAGTCTTCGTCCGCGCCCCCCTCTGCTGGGGCGACCCGCGCCTTCACCTCTAGCGTCCCCCCCCCCCCCTCCCTCCTCCGGCCCCCGCCGACCCCCGCCCTCTGACCCCCACTCCCATACCCTGCGCCCCCGTTTCCGAGGCCAGCGGGGGGTGGGGTTCTCCCTGGCGGAGGTGCAACAGGAGCTGCACACGCTGCAGCGGCAGCTGAGACACAGTGAGAGAGCGGGCACACGGCCGCCGTGGCCCATGTGTGTGTGTGCGTGTGCATGTGTTTCTGACCACGTGTGTGCGTGCATTGGTTCAAGCACGCACACAATAATATAATGCAATTAAAAACTAACATGAATGTCTTTTATAAATAATGACTTAACCTTTGACCTTAATGGTGTCGATCAAATAGGTGGATTGTATCCCTGAACTCAAGTCTGAGAACACAGATTTGGTATCTGTGGGATATTTGTGGCCTGGAATGTTATGAAATAATAATAATAATAATAATGTGGCACATAGTCGTGCTATGGCCATCTGCAGGATACTAGACAGAAAGGCTGGTGGATAGAGTCTGATGTCACATGAGGGCAGCTGACACAGGATGAGAGCTTACTTCTCCCCTGATGCTTAAGGTTGGAAGCAATGATAGCTGCGTCCTACAATATTGCGAGCCTGGCCTAATGATTTTATCATAAAAATTCATAGCTGTTTAAACATCGGGGAGATGCATATGTTGTGCTTTAAATGTATATCTCTGCCATATTTGGCGTTGTTGCTATGAATTTAAGACCATATAGTCCAACAGTCACCTGGTACATGTGTGCCAAGTTTGCAGCTTTTTCCACCTCCGGAGACTCAGTTCCTCTGCAAAGTAGTTATAGTGTTATTTTTTCTCCTGTCATTCACAAACAGCCTCACTCTCCTCTTGGATGACACACTGTTCCTGACTTAGCTCTCGTCAATCCAAGCGTTACCTGGGTTGACTGTCTCTCAATCGAGTCAAACCCTGGAAAACTTCAAAATCTCTTATCCATCTATTTTCCTCCTCCATGTTCCCTCTTACTAACCTTTCCTTGTTTTCATTCTCTCTGAATCTGCCGTCTGACTAACAGCCCCCACTGACAGTATGCTCCAACATACATCACAGTACTGTGTTCCTGGTCCTCCTGCAGGCTCCTCCTACGCCCCCCCCCTGGCTCTCCAGAGGACCCCTCTGCTGGGGCCCCCCCTCGACCCCTCCGGCTTCCCGCCCCTCTGTTACCACGGCCTGCTGCCCGCGCCGCTGGGCGGCCCCGCCCACCTGGCGGCCGGCCCCGGCGCCATGCCGGCGGAGGCCAGCCTGCTGGAGGGCAGTGCATTGTGGGACATGAGCTACGGCGGCCTCGCCATGAGGGCGGCGCCGGACCTGTCGTCGGGGTCGTCCGGCTACCAATCAGGCACCAGCCACACAGGTAGAGGTCAGAGGTCACTCGCTGCGGTCAAATTGGCGACACCTGCATGAACGTTTCTGAAGCCAAACGTACCTAAAGGTTTCTGGAGCCAGTGTCGCTGTGTGTGTGCTGAGCTGAGTGTCGCTGTGTGTGTGCTGAGCTGAGTGTCGCTGTGTGTGTGCTGAGCTGAGTGTCGCTGTGTGTGTGCTGAGCTGAGTGTCGCTGTGTGTGTGCTGAGCTGAGTGTCGCTGTGTTTGTGCTGAGCTGAGTGTCGCTGTGTGTGTGCTGAGCTGAGTGTCGCTGTGTGTGCTGCAGGCTCAGAGCTGATGAAGGAGCATCTGAGGGAGATCCGCAGCCTGAGGCAGCGTCTGGAGGACTCCATCCAGACCAACGACCGCCTCCGGCAGCAGCTGGAGGAGAGGCTGGCCCTCGCCGCCAGAGAGAAGGGTAACACACACGCACGCACGCACACACACACACACACACATACACACACACACACACACACACACACACACACACACACACACACACACACACACACACACACACACACACACACACACACCTTGACTTCGTACTCTTGGGCCTTGATTGTACCACAGCCTCCTTTACACTCCAGCTATGACCATCATCCTTATTCACTCCATCCCCTTGTTTTACTTAACTATTGTACTATTGGTACTGGTGGAACTATTGTACCCCCACCTCTCTCTCTGGTTCACTCATCAACCTCTGTATCCTCATCTCCTCTTCCTCCTCCTCACTCCTCTCCCTCTCTGCTCCTCCTCACCCTTCTCTCTCTCTGCTCCTCCTCACTCCTCCTCACCCTTCTCTCTCTCTGCTCCTCCTCACTCCTCCTCACCCTTCTCTCTCTCTGCTCCTCCTCACTCCTCCTCACCCTTCTCTCTCTCTGCTCCTCCTCACTCCTCCTCACCCTTCTCTCTCTCTGCTCCTCCTCACTCCTCCTCACCCTTCTCTCTCTCTCCTCCTCCTCTCCCAGGCGCTCCTACCAACATCTACATCCAGGGACTGGACTCCCTGGGTCAGCTCTCTGGGGAGCTGCGGCAGCTGAAGGAGGAGAACCTGGGCCTGCAGGGCCGGCTGCAGCAGGCCAGCCGAGGTAGGGCTCCGACCGCACGCAGCGGAGAGAGAGCTGCTCTCACAGGTTATTGGTAGAAAGATATAGCCGGGTGCAATGTCTGGTGAGCCATGTGTTGGACATGGCCTGTTCCATCCTGGCAGAAATGGACTTGAAATAAATGCACATTTCATTAGTATTTATATTTATTTATTGATAATTAAGTTCCTCAGAGCCCAGAGCCATCATGTTTTAGTTCTTACGGTGTCCTTCCCAAGGTTGGCCTTGTTCTGTATCCAAACCATTGAGTGCTCACACTAACGGAGGGCCTCTGGGGTTAAGATGGCGGCCTGGAGGCGGAGCGTCTGCAGGAGGCTGCCCTATTGGCCAAGGCCAGAGTCAAGGAGGCGGAGCTAGAGGCGGAGCGCTTGGCGGAGCAGAATAGGAAGCTGCAGATGGATGCCCAAAGCACCAGCCTGGAGGTCGGCCAGCTGAAACAGGACAAGCAGACCAGCATAGAGGCCATCAACAGGTACAGGGAGCGCTGCAGACATTGGCAGAGGATGATGCATTGTATTCTGTGTTTGCATATTGGCTTAGGCACTAGTTGTCTTAATGAATCCATTAGCAACAAAACATATGTAATTTCCTGTGTGTTTGTTTGTGTGTGTGTGTGTGTGTGTGTGTGTGTGTGTGTGTGTGTGTGTGTGTGTGTGTGTGTGTGTGTGTGTGTGTGTGTGTGTGTGTGTGTGTGGGTGTGCGTGTGTATCCGTGTGTGTGTGTGTGTGTGTGTGTGTGAGTGTGTGTGTGTGTGTGTGTGTCTGTGTGTGTGTGTGTGTGTGTGTGTGTGTGTGTGTGTGTGTTGTGTGTGTGTGTGTGTCCAGGCTGCAGCATGAGGTGTGTGTTCTCCAGCAGCAGCTGAGCGTGGACCGGGCTCTGGTCTGCTGCCTGCAGGGTGAGCTCCAGGTGTACCAGCGAGGGGGGGGAGCCCCCCGGACCCCCCACCCAGGTGAGACCTCCAGCAGGTTCAGTTGTTCTCATGACTTCCACTCCGGCTACGACTCACTCTCTCTCTCTCTCTCTCTCTCTCTCTCTCTCTCTCTCTCTCTCTCTCTCTCTCTCTCTCTCTCTTTGTCTCTCTCTTTGTCTCTCTCTCTCTCTCTCTCTCTCTCTCTCTCTATGTCTCTCTCTCTCTCTCTCTCTCTCTCTCTCTCCCTCTCTCTCCCCTCTCTCTCTCTCTCTCTCTCTCTCTCTCTCTCTCTCTCTCTCTCTCTCTCTCTCTCTCTATGTCTCTCTCTCTCTCTCTCTCTCTCTCTCTCTCTCTCTCTCTCTCTCTCTCTCTCTCTCTCTCTCTCTCTCTTCTCTCTCTCTCTCTCTCTCTCTATGTCTCTCTCTCTCTCTCTCTCTCTCTCTCTCTCTCTCTCTCTCTCTCTCTCTATGTCTCTCTCTCTCTCTCTCTCTCTCTCTCTCTCTCTCTCTCTCTCTCTCTCTCTCTCTCTCTCTCCCCTTCTCTCTGCCTCTTTCCCCAACCTCTTTAACAAACAAGAATACAAAGTCATATATATCAAACAATGCAATACAACTAAATGCTGTATGATGATTGCATCCCAATCAGTCCAGTATATCTTTGCAGGATTAAAACCCCTTTTTCTTTCAAATGTGTGTTTCTTAGTGGGTCAAGCTGTTTCCCAGTCTGGAGACTGCTCCATGACCTATGACGCCAAAGAACTGCACATTCATCTGCCGCCTCACCTCGCTGAACAGGCTGACCCTCCACCCCATGCCCGGAGACAACTGTTCAATGGTTTGTAGTTGTTCCCAGCGGTCCACACTGCAGTTGGTCCACAGGGGGTAGGGCCGTCTGACCTGTGTGTCCCTGTGCTCTCAGCAGAGGGGGTTCTCTCTCCTCCTGTGAAGGACACATGCTTCTTCAGTCCTTCCTCCTCGGGCTCCTCACCTGCCAAGGCACCGACTGAAGGTCCTGCTGACAGTGGTGAGTGTACTCATGTACTCCTCATAGAACCATTGTCTTTATTGTCTCCTCATGTTGTTGTGTCATTACTGTATACGGGCCTATAAAGTGTTCTCCCCTTCTCTCAATGCCTCCATCTTCGCTCTCTCTCTTCTCTCCTCTCTCCCCTCCCCTCTCCTCCCTCCCCTCTCTCCTCTCCCTCCCCTCTTCTCTCTCTCCCCTCCCCCCCTCCCCTCTCCCCTCTCCCCTCTCTCTCCCCCTCTCCTGTCTCCTCTCCCTCCCCCCCTCCCCTCCCCTCCCTCCCCCCCCTCCCCCTCTCCCTCCCCTCCCCCTCTCTCCTCTCTCCCCTCTCCCCTATCACCTCTTTCTCCCCTCTCCTCTCTCCCCTCCCTCCCCCCTCCCCTCTCCCTCCCCCCTTCTCCCCCCTCCTCTCTCCCCTCTCCCCTCTCAACACCCTCTCCTCTCTCCCCTCCCTCCCCTCTCCCCCTCCCCCCCCCCCCCCTCCCCTCCCCTCCTCCCCTCCCCCCCCCTCCTCTCTCCCCTCTCCCCTCTCCACACCCTCCCCTCCCTCCCCCCCCTCCCCTCTCTCCCCTCTCTCCCCCTCCAGGTGTTCTGCAGGGTCAGGCCCCTGACGGTTCCTTCGCCAGCCCCCACGGCCGCCACGTGGTGGGCCATGTGGACGACTTCAAGGCCCTGCAGCAGCAGGTTCTGGAGGGCAGCGCCTTGCTGCGCAGCACGGAGTCCACCCTGGAGGCGTTGAGCCGCCCCGGGCCGCTCAGCGACCGGGTGAGTTCAGCCAGGGGGAACACGCACTTCAGTATAAACTCCAACAACCTTTCCCTAGAATATAAAACACGAGTATAACAATCACATCATTCAAAAAACCATACAAAGTGAAGGAACAAAGTCACCAAAACGTGTTATTCTTTGGTTGGTGAGTATAGCCAAATGAAGACACTATGTCTGTGTTCTTCTGAGTCCCCTGGTCCCTGGGCCGGGTCCTTTAACGCCCTGGACCTCCTCTCCCTCTCAGGCCGTAGATATGGGCTCCGTCAGAGCGCTGCTGGCCAACACCCACACCCTCGGTCAGATCCTCCAGGAGGCCCACTCTCTGCTCAGGATGTTCTGGAGAGCTGCTCTGCCCAGCTCTGACAGCACCAAGCAGGTACAGAGCGCTGTGTGTACCCGCACCATGCTGTCATTGTTCCCTGAAGGGATACCATGTCTACCAATGTCTATACCACAGTAATACAGTAATACACACAGTGTAGGGGTTCAGAGGTACCTTTGAGGACAGAGTTTGTGGGTGTTACTAAACATTTAGCAACATCTGTGAGTTCAGCGCAGCATATGTGCGCTCATTTAAGATTATAACAATAACTCTTCAGTAAAACATTACTGCAAGGCGGCTCTTGAGAAATATATTTGGGACATGACCATGTTATCCATATCATGCAGTACTGTCTTACAACGTGTGTGTGTGTGTGCGTGTACGTGTGCGTGTGTGCTTGTGCGTGTGCGTGTGTGCGTGTGTGTGTGTGTGTGTATGTGTGTGTGCGCGTGTGCATGTGCTCGTGTGCGTGTGCGCGCGTGTGTGCGTGTACGTGTGTGTGAGTGTGCTCGTGTGCGTGTGTGTGTGTGCGTGTGCGTGTGTGCGTGTGTGTGTGTGTGTGTATGTGTGTGTGCGCGTGTGCATGTGCTCGTGTGCGTGTGCGCGTGTGCGTGTGTGCGTGTACGTGTGTGTGCGTGTGCTCGTGTGCGTGTGTGTGTGTGTGTGTGCGTGTTTGCGTGTGTGTGTGCGTCTGTGCGTGTGTGTGTGTGTGTGCGTGTGCTCGTGTGTGTTTGTGTGTGTGCGTCTGTCCAACAGAAGGAGGAGCTGGTGGCGCTCCGGTTGAAGCTCTCGGAGCAGGAGGAGGCTCTCCGGGACGCCAAGGAGCGCCTGAGGAGCAGCAGCCTCAACCAGGACAACATGGAGACCTTCATCGTCAGCCAGCGTGAGTCCCCCGCCAGCCCCCCCTCAGAGCCATACAGCTCCTCTCACCCGCTGACTCTTCGCTTCCCACACCGGGCTTTTCGTCTTTATTTTGTTCTTCTAAATGCTTTGTTCGAGCTGATTGTTGGACTGAAGATTCAAGCGGTGGTCCATTCTGCTGAACAGACAGGCAGCGCACTGAACAGACGGTGCATCGTATCATATCCATATTCAGCTACAGAGACTTGGTGTCCTCCTTCCTGGAGATATATCAGGCCAAGATACACTGTATCTGTAAGGCACTGCATCAAGGTTATTCTCTCAACTCCCTCCACACACATTGTGTGTGTGTGTGTGTGTGTGTGTGTGTGTGTGTGTGTGTGTGTGTGTGTGTCTGCCTCTTATAGATGATTGTCTGTCACTACAATGGCTAATGCATTTCTTCCATTCAGAAGTATGTAAGCGTTCAATTATCTCAAACTCTTTTTTGCTGAGCCATGGTTTTGGCTGCATATACAATAGTTATCTATTTCTCTCTCTCCCTCCTTATTTGTCTCTTTTTCCACTTTTTCCAATTCTTTCTCTTTCATTCGCAATCCAGATAAAACATTAACAGTACATTTGAGTGACGTTAACATGATGGAGTGCCGTCCATGGAGTTGGTCTTTCCATGTCTCTGTTGAGCTAAGGGTCGCAGCTGTCAAAGATGAACCTCTCTTTGTTTATGTGCTTGTAGTGTCAAGAACCAGGGACGTCTTGAAGAAGGCCAAGACTAACCTACAGGTAAGGACTATGATGTTCATTTTCTAGAGGCAGTGTAATTGTTCTTCAAGAAAAGAGAAGAAAATGGTTTTATGGTAATGGCTCTTTATGTTCTGCTAATTCTCTCCTTTGACATTCATCTCCACCCTGTTCACCTGCTTGGGCTCCTCTATCCTCTCCTACCTTCATCCTCCTCTCCCTCCTTCCATCCTGGCCGTCCTCCCAGGACAATGAGCGCAAGATCTGCTCCCTCCGCCTCTCTCCTTCCTCCCAAGCCTCGTTCTCCCCCTCTCTCTGCCCCCCTCCCTCCTGCTCCTCCCCCCACCCCCCTGCGGGGAAAGGTACGGCCCGCTGGCTCCGTGTGTCTCCACAGTTTCTGTCTCTACATGCGAGCACACATAAAAACACAACCTCTTCTTAGAACTTGCATCCAATAAAAAAACATCAGAGGTTTTGTGATGCAGTATATTCAACGTCATAGATTGATGTTTTGCACCTGCAGGGAGCAAAACCTGAAACCTAACTTGAATAGTCACTAAAAATTCTCTCTCTCTCTCTCTCTCTCTCTCTTGCTCTCTCTCTCTCTCTCTCTCTCTCTCTCTCTCTCTCTCTCTCTCTCTCTCTCTCTTTATATATATATATATATATATATATATATATATATATATATATATATATATATATATGTGTGTGTGTCTTTCTTTGCTGCAGTTTTTCTATTTCCTCCCTCTCGTATTATTGCCTGTTCTTGTTCTGAAAAGTGCTACCCACAGAAATAATGACATGGTTTGGCTGAAGAAGATCTCAGCCAAACTCTGTCATCATCTCTGTTCAGAGCAGTGTTCAGAGCCATGTTTAAAACCTGCTGTCTCTGTCTGCTCTACCCAGGTCAAAACTCAGGACGCTTCTGTGAGCTCACTCTCTCTCCTGATTGGGGTGTCCTGAAGGCCCGGCCTCCCACCACACTCCAGCGGGCTGTCTGTTGAGTGGTTCCTGGGGAGGTTGCCTGGGACAGACTCTCCTCCAACATGCTGTTCAGACTGCCTTCCTGGCCGAGGTTTCAATCCTGCAACAAAAACCGTGGTCTGCTTTAGGAACACAACCAGGAATAGGTCCTCACGGATCTCTGAGTTGTCTTGGGGAACAGTGTTTGAGTGATGTGTGTAAAAATCCCTTTTGCTGAGGTGAATGAGTGTGATGTCAGAGGCTGATTTATAACTGTGGATGAATGTCGATCTCCTAAGGGCTGTGTCTTATTTGTGTACAGTGGAGTTGATCGTTAAGGGCTTTTATTAAGGCTCCACAGGTTAAAGGTTGTTCTCTTTTCTTTGAGTTTCTGTCTGATCTCAGCTGGGATTAACATTTTAGAATATTATCCATGTCTTTGAAAATAGAGCTTTGAAAAACCAAAACCAAAGTGCTTCCATTTGAGGTAGTGATTTATAATAATGCTAATGTTTGATAGTGTATATAATAGCTGCATGTGGTTAGATCATCTAACAGGAAAAAGCCATATTGTTTAACAAAACAAATTATAATTTTTTTGCCTAGTATTATGAAAGCTACAGATAAGGTTAAAGCCTGATAATATTTGGATCAAATCAAGGTCATTTACAGAGCTAATTTTTTCAGATAATTTTTATTATTAATTTTTACAAAATGAGAGACCGGGCCAACCTTTCACTCTGCTTATATGCCAAAACATGCATTCATAAACATTTGAACATATTCAATGCAAACTGCTGTTTGCTGTCACTGCGTTTAAAGGATTTGACATAATTATGAAGACAATTAATGGAAAGCAGCAGTTTATTTTAGACTACTAAACAGAAGAGAAAAAGCACCCCGTGTAGATTTGTTTGATAACTTATTTGCCTTTCGTTTGTGAAATTAGAAAAGGGATTTGATATTTTTAAAATGGTCCAAGTGGTACAATGTTTTATTTGATCAACTATTTATGTTAAAAATATAGTTGTGAAAATAGTCCAAACTCAAGTATGACCCTTTTATACATTGATTATTATTATTTTGTAACTTTTGAAAGCCAGTTCAACTTGAATTATTTTTGCATTTTTACATTTAAAGTACATGTCCCTGTTAGCATTTCTGACAATCATTAGATAAAAGACAATCTGAAATATTTTAAAGGACACAGTGTGAGTCCAGTTTGCTTTGGTTAAATATATGTTAAATCGCTTGTTGCTTTTAGCGCATGAATTGTTATATTGCTAATATTCACATAGCATGCATGTTATGGGTTACAGTGCAATAACGTCTCCAGTTGCTGTCTAGCTGCTGAGACACATATTCCAAATGTCTTTGCTCCTCATAAATAAGAAATAACTTGGACAACATTTTCAACCATTATCATGACTTTCTTTCTTAGAGTATTTATTTAATAGAAGTAGGTGGCACAATGTCTAAAGTGATTACAGTTTGTAACCCTTAAAGCACAACCATTAGGCATATTAAACAAATAAATGAACCAAAGTGTTGTCAAATTGGGTGTCTTCAAATGTATATCGTGGGTCATTTACAATAATCCAAAAACCTGTCTGTAATCTGCTTCACTGTGAGCCATTTTAGATGTATGTATGTATGTATGTATGTATGTATGTATGTATGTATGTATGTATGTATGTATGTATGTATGTATGTATGTATGTATGTATGTATGTATGTATGTATGTATGTATGTATGTATGTATGTATGTATGTATGTATGTATGTATGTAAACAAGGGAGTGTAAACTAATGCAAGTTTTTGTGGCTGTAAATCTGGGTCTTTCAATTGTGGCCTACTTTATTTCATGCATGTGATAGCCTATCCTAAAATGTTTTTGGGTAAACATATTTTGCAATAAAACGATGACCCCCTTCTCACTATTTCTCAGTTACTAATATTTTGTTGCATTTATTTTGCATAGACTTATCTTTTGGTCTCAACTTATTGTGTTTCCTAACTTCCAACAGAAGGCGGCAGCACACACCAACATACTAAGATTGAAGGCAAAGAGCTCTTCCCGATCATTGACCTAGGGCACTCATTTACAACTAGAATTTTATAAGTGATTAAATAAAACATAACATTAGACAGGTGGCTGTGGTGTGACTGGGATGAGAAGCTGATTGTGGGTGAACCGAGAGATCAGACTCAGGACGCGGGGCTGTGTGGCGTGCGCTGAGGGGTAGGGGTTCAGGAAGCGGGGCGGACTGTAGTGTGAGCCGCCTGCTGGTTCATTTCTGCACCAGACTCAACTCAGGTCACATCTGAGCCGCCAGCAGACATGAAGGTCCAGCCGAAGGGGACCCAGGCGGCCGGTTGATCTGCACACGTCCATCAGGCAGGTGACGGCGGGTCTGTTTCGCGTGTGTCATGTCGCGGAATGTACACTTTGGAGGTGACACCTTTCAGAGGAGGCAGGTAGCGAGGAGACTAGCCGGCTAGCCGCTAACGGTAACTAGCTAACAACACGGGACGCTAACGCTAACCAGCTAACACGCCGCGGCTTCTGTTCTTAAGCAAGTGACTCCATGGAT
Organism: Gadus morhua; assembly: GCF_902167405.1. Taxonomy (NCBI): domain Eukaryota; kingdom Metazoa; phylum Chordata; class Actinopteri; order Gadiformes; family Gadidae; genus Gadus; species Gadus morhua. Next base: position 30,063,113 of record NC_044059.1, on the reverse strand, counting down.
ACCAACACGGTGGGGGTCCACCATGAAGACCTGATCACATGAAGAACTGATCACATGAAGACCTGATCACATGAAGACCTGATCATATGAAGCTCACCTTGGAGCCGCCAGGAGGACCTGAGCACTAGGTCTTTCCCCTCAGGAGGAGGACCTGAACCCGAGGAGGACCTGAGCTGTAGGTCTGTCCCTCTGAGCTCTAGGTCTGTCCCTCTGAGCACTAGGTCTGTCCCTAAGTCTGTTCCTCTGAACCCGGACTAGCGGCTGCTCGTGAGGAGCAGCGGGTGATTGACAGCCTTCAGCCCGCCATCCGGATCAGGCTGCCCGCGGACCAGGAATGGATGACTGGCGGGGAGAACCTTCCAGATTAAACCACTGGTACTGGTCCCGCTGACCAGTTAACCTGTGGTGAGGAGTCAACAAGTCGTGCTGTCAACAAGTTGTGTTTAACAACAAGTTGTGCTATCAACGTGTCCAACGCCCGCGTCCTGCGGCGCGAAATGAAGCAGAGCGAGAATAGGAACAAGAGGAAGCTGAGCAACATGGACCCGCCCGGGGAGAACATAGACAGACCCGGGGAGAACATAGACAGACCCGGGGAGAACATAGACAGACCCGGGGAGAACATGGACCCGCCTGGGGAGACCATGGCCCGACCCGGGGAGAAGGACGCGGTGAGTACTGGTCCACAACCTGGGGTCTTTTACTTTTACGTAATCTAGAAAATGACGTATTTACTGGAAATACCTCCAGTAAATAACTGTAACCTGGCATTTACAGGTAAACCTGACAAGGAATACTTTATTCAACAGGTAATGCTCTTTACAGGATCTAAATCCTGAAACCGATTTTACATTTACAGTTACATTTAGGGTGTTTAGAAGATGCTTTTATCCAAAGCGACATTGTCAGAAGAGAAACAACAATATATCTCTGTCGGGGCAGTAGGGATGTTCAAAGAACCAAGTGCCAAGCACCAACATTCACTAGGTTAACCCATTCCCCGTATGCAACAGAGATAGCTAGGATAAGATGCTACACAACTATAAGTACTATAACTAATGCAACAAACAATGCAAACACCAACAACATGTGTATCATTGAAGTTTGACTAAAGTACAGGACTAGTTAGATCCGTGACAGATCCTGCTAGCTCTTAGTCCCACTTTAACGGATGAAGTCATGCCTCCCTCCCACTCTCCCATCGGGCCCTGATGTCTCCTCCGCCCTGGCCTCTGGGGAACAGTAAAGAGGTGTTATATCCTCTGCTTCGTCAGTTGCCTATTCAATTTATTTCTCCTTATACCTATCCACCATTCCTCTTCTTATTTCACAAAATGACTTGCCCTCAACATAAAGCTGAAATGTAGCTACTGCACAATCCCTGGTGAGGACCTTTTGGAGACTGGAGGGAGGAGTGGACATGATGGTGTTATGGAATGTCCGACAGATGTTTCTTTGCTTGTTGCCACGCAGTTTTATGTGTTTTCAGGGAGAAGGAAGCCTTACGGAAGTGCCCTAGAAAATAAATGGAAACATTTCTCTCACTGTATTTTCTACTTATTGGTTGCTATTTGAATATGTGTGTGTGTGTGTATGTATGTATGTATATATATATATATATATATATATATGGCCATACTTCAACTAGGAACAGACAGTTATATTGCAGCTTAATAGGTCAAATTTGCCAGTTGATGATAAAAGACTTTGGATTTAGCATCCTTCCTATTATTGTATTGTTTCCTAGAGGTTAGTTACGTTTGCCATTAAGTGGCTATTCAAAAAAGCAACATTTGGTTATGCTTGCTGAATGGATTCCTGTAAATGCTGATACCATCTCATGTAGTTGTTGTATGAAGGCTGTGGCTCACTTTATGATTCACAATAGAGTGACCACACCTGTGTGGTCATGCGCTCATGCACTCATGACCTCATCCTAAACTATTAAGTGCCTTAAAGAGCATAAGGTTAATGATTCGATTTTTAACCACTTGCCATAGAGCTAGATTTTTGTTGGAATGCATGATTGGAATTGTTAAATTGATTGAAGGAAAAATGACAAGGAAAATGAGACGATTAACTTTAGTTATTTATAAGCTTGTTTTTCACTCAATACTTAATTTTTTTATATCCATTGGAAGTTAACGACTTGCCATTTTCATTCGAACTCGCCTGCAGTCAAACTTATTAGAGACAAACCAACACTCTTATTCATGGCATGGACTGTCGCCCTTGCACTTTGCTTTCCTTGAGTCTTTAGCTATCTCTTAGGCTAACCATTAACCTCTTTAGATATACGATATTAGCCAATGATTTCCACTCTGCACATTTAAGGGCTATGGAGCTAGTGCTACTGTCGTTGGGTCATTGAGAAACCCGGGCTTCCGTAGCTCCCAGGTACCAGTCTTCCGAACAGCTATGATACTGGCTTGATGGATGGGACCTACATTTCTTATGTCTGACGTGTAATTGGGCCATGGAGAGAGATAGGAGAGTAATGCCCAGGGGTATGGGGATATTAAGTCCTTATTGCTTGGAATGATGGCCTAGATGTACTTGTATGTGGGAGGGGAATTTCATCAAAATGAAATACCATTCGGTTATTAATTTATGAAAAGCTGGCTGACCGGAAAAATCTTGCACTCATGCCCCCATTTTATTTTTAACACAAGTTCCCTCCTGTATTCCAGGAAATGTTTTAGACTTGTTGTATTTTATTTTTCCTTTTAGAATTGAAACAATTCTAAAAAAAAATATATATATATATATATATGTGTGTGTGTGTGTGTGTGTGTGTGTGTGTGTGTGTGTGTGTGTGTGTGTGTGTGTGTGTGTGTGTGTGTGTGTGTGTGTGTGTGTGTGTGTGTGTGTGTGTGTGTTATATTATATTGGCTTGAGATTAGATTGGGAGTAGAAGTGATTGTATCTCATAGAGCCGACCGATAAAGGATTTTTAATGCCGATACCGATATAAATATTTGGTGATTTGAAAATCAGATTTTCCGCTATATCGGCCGATATATATTTAAAAAAGTAATTCCGGATTTCCCTAAATATGGTTATTTGTAGTTATTTATGAGTCCTCACTAAAATAATAAGGTAATGCAGTTCCAAAATAAACTTTATTTTATTGTTTTGTTGTCACAACAGAAAAGTCAAAATCAAAATTTCTTAGTTCTGATAAATACAATTTATAAAAATACAAACTTGAGATGAGAAACTTAAGGTCCTTTGAACAATAAACAAAAAAAGATTTTTTAATTTTTTTTTTTTTTAAATATTAATTAATCGGCCAATGACGATAGTTTGGAAAATGCCCAACATTGGCCGATAATATCGCCCCTCCGATATATCGGTCGGGCTCTAGTATCTTGTGTGGTGCTGTAACTATCTCTTTTATATTGGCCTGGTTTGGAGTCATAGTTAGGATGTAGAGCTCTCACAGAATTCTGTAGCCTGGCTGAAATAGGCTACAGTTTGAAGCTTGAGGTTTTTTTCCTGCCTCTTGAACACGACACACTTAATGAAGAGAATCCATCACTCCCCCCCTGCCCACCATGTAACACCCCCCCTCCCTCACCAGTCATTGTAATCCAATAGTGTGGTTATTTCACACTGTGCTGCCCGCCCCCCCGTCGCAGTGTGGCGACCTCCATCCTCCTGATCTCATCTCTACCCCTCCCTCCTTCTCCCCCATCACTTCCTACTTCAGGTTCACTTTCTCTTGGGTTTCACTGCTTTGTTCTATCTGCCTTCTTGCTTCCCCTCTCATTGTGTCATTGTGTTTGCAGCTTGGCGTCAGCTGGGGCTTGCTTTTCCCCTATGTGCTTTAATAATTGGTGGGGGTGTGTGTGTGAGGGTGGGTCAAGCTTTCATCATCTTTATTGTCTGAGACACTAAGATAGATATTTAAACGCAGTATTTTCTGAGGGAGCATTCATTCAGTTAAGCTATACAACATTAAGCAACAGCTTTGTTATCATGGATGGAGTGTGTGTTCCTCTGTTGTGTTGTATGATGGACATCCTCCTGGGGCATCAGAATCGGTCTATTTATTTGTCTCTCTGTCTATCCCCAGCTCCCCTCGTACCATGCATGTGACTGCAGCCTGTTCTCCCTCTCTGAGGACCACAGCAGAAGCAGTCCTCTGAGCCCCCTCAGGCCGCTGAGCCTGCACTGGGTTCTTCCTCTTAGAACCTTTGAGTGAGAATGTGTTGATTTATTCCTCACTGTAGTCATTTGAAGGCAGAATCGATGCAGCTGCGTTGCTTATCTGCCGCCCGGTGGTTCAGAGGGAGGATGACGTCGGTAGAGAGGTCTGAGGAGCATTGAGGGGCTGGCGGGAATGCTACAAGCAGAAACCTGTACTGCTCCTCTCTGCTTATTCCTAATGTGTGGCGTTGCTGACGTCTTGGTGGTTTCCTTGTTTCAACGCACACACACACGCTGACGGCATCTTGTTGTTACTCTAAATTGAGTTATAGCTCAGTTGAGTCCTTTTTAAACACTGATGGAATATTTAGGTGGAATATCCTAGGTTGGGCTCTGCCAGGAACAATGCCTTATACAGTGATGTCATTGTTTGTATACACAGTCAGTAACCTGACAATACAAGTTTAGTGAGTCACCGGAGTTATGTATTATGTATGTGTGTGTTAATGTCTGAAAGTGAGGCCCCATGGCAGGCCCTCCCAACCCTCAGTTGTATTAACATTTTGGGCTGTGGTCCAGCCTGGGAGCTCACTAATAGCACCACAAAACATCCTGCTTCCTTTAGCTCGTCAGCTAACTCTAGCCAGACAAAACACAGGAGGTCAATGTATGTAGTTTGAAGTCGGTTGAGTAAAAACAAAGGAGTAAACATATCCTGAGTGAGTCCGCCCCAACTCCAGTTTTTATTGTGGACTTAAGAGAATGACTCATTCAATGATCCGGATCCGGATTGATGATCCTGACATGTACGTCAACTTGATCTGTCAAGTACTCTATTGTCTTTTAATTGAGCCAGACAAAACAGATCCCACGCATCAACATGTTTCATCTCATTTTTCCATCAATATGACGAGCAGTCATAAATTGTGTCAGCCTAGCTTGCTCTGTGGCCTCTGGGTTTCTACTTTTACCAGCTCCACTCTCGCCACCCACTCTCCTACAGAAAACGCAGACCAATATTGCCCTCACCCTCTAATTACTTTGATTACTTCTCAAGCAAACCAAACCCAGCTCACCAATCGGCCCATGTGCAACAAAGGAGAGCATAAATGCAACTCTGCTATCGGTTTACTGTTCTGTGAAGGACTTAGTTTCAGGGATACAAGGTTATTTTGGAGTTCAGGATGAATCGGCCTGAAACCAGTCAGTCTTTTGTGTGCCTGTTATTGAGTTATACTTGTTTCATAATCTACAATTGTTTATTTTATGTTGACTACAAGGACAAAAAAATCAACAATGTGGCACATGGTCAAAGTGGAGGGGGACAATGGCTTTAAAGGAATCAACACCATCAGGAACCTGTTCCAGCGTTTACAGCGCTCAGCCTGTATACCGGTTTCTTCTAAAACTAGGCCACCTTCATGGTTGGCTGCCCATGAAATAAGAACGTAATTTAATTTAATCTACATTGTTTTTAATAACTTCATAAAAAGTATGACGCAACCAATGTGCAAGAGCTGATAAAGACGCTCACTAAAGGAATGCATGTGGTTGAGTCTGCTAACATTTATGATTTCTGTGATCCATTGTTTGATGATCTTGTGTATTCACCAGCAGACTACTTCATGTTTGCAGGATATTGAGTTTGACACTCAAGGCAGATCAACAAAAATCTGTGTAAGCACACACGGTTTCCATGTATTCAAGAGGAACATCCAACCTGTTGAACCCTATCTTCCTTAAGAGGTTTATAGGATATTTAAGGAGCTACATGTAGCAGATGTACTGTACTGAATCCTAAAATGACCATCAAGTGCTGAAATACAGGATTCTCCTTCTTCAATGATACAGCCAGCTTGCTCTCCTTCTGAAATTTCCGTTCTGGGTGGAACGTTTGTTTTTGTTTTGGCCTGTGTGTTATGGATCACTATTCTCACAGTACCCCGGGTTGCCAGATATGAAACAAATTGGCAGACAAGACACAGCGCGCTGCAGCCATGGAAGCAAGCAAACAAACTGGTTAAACTAGGATTGTACCGGAATCCACCCAACCTGAAAAAGCCTCTTTCTAAAAGCTCCATGACCAGAGCCCTGCTTAAACAGGGGTACATCTTGGGGTTGCACTTGGAAGATTGCGTAGACCACTGACAGCCAAGAAGGTTTCTTGACTGACGCCAAATGAGCTGTTCTATAATTTGCATTATATATATATTTTCAAACGTATATCTTCGCTGATGAACTTACCTTGTAGGTCTCGTTATCACTTGTCATGTCAAAATAGAAAAACCTGCACTCGTCTCAAAACAATGCGCTTGTCTTTTCTTGCACTAGCGTTTGCTCGGTGTCCTCAACCTGAAACTTGCGTGAGCTCGGCTCTGGGAAGGAGTGAGGGGCAGACACCGCTCGGACAGCTTTGTAAACTCCTAATGCAGTACCCATTTTGACAGTGGGTCCATATTATATACTTTAGGCCTAAAAAATTTTTTTGTTTGGTTCCGGTTTCCGACCGACCCTGTCAATTTATGTGCGACCCAAATTATTTTATGAGTTTTATATAAAAAAAAAAAAAAAATACGTTTTGGTACAGCACCTCTATAATTACGTTTTGGTACAGCACCTCTTCATTCTGTACAAGGATGAGCGAATTTTCTCGTTTTTAAATGAAAACAACCTACCTATCATTCGCTGCCGCTGGAAAAAATAAAATAAAAAAATAAAATAAATTCCCTACCTACCCATGACCTCAACTGACAACCAACAGGAACCAAACTTTTTTTTTTTTTAGGCCTTAGCTTTTAAGGAAAGTGTGGCTGGTTGGCGATTGTGGTTCTTGTTGAAACCTACACCTATCGCAACATGTTTAACTGGAAGTGTTAATATTCCCTTGATCTGCTCTGTCTGAACTGACCTTGTTTTCTGCAAAGGGCCATCAGGACTCATTGGTCTATGAGGTCATTTTATGGGTGGTTGAGTTAACCATTGGCAGCCTAGCTGTTGCCATGGTCTGCTGCATGGGTATCCTAATTGTCCCTCAGCCTGAATGACCGAACGGGAAGGATCCCTGTTGCTGCAGTACTAGGCTCATACTCCTAGTAAGACTCACTCTCTGGTGACCACCATATAGCTATCACTGTACAACAACCTGCTACTTGTATCTCCTCCCTCTTTATTGCTGACTGGTCTATCAGCAACAGCTATACACACTTTATCTTGACTCGATCACTCCATCTGGCATCTTATGACGTTTGTGCTTATGTGGCAGGTGTGTGCATCATGTTGCAATTCCTTCGAGGAATCCTGTAAAACATTGTAAATAAAAAAAATTGTTTATCTGCACAGTATGACCCCAAGGCATACCTGTTGGTCCGGTCTCTTGGACTTTTTGCATTTACGTTTTCTGCATTCAGGCTGTGATACACGCTATGTATACATCTGATGTTTGTATGGTGTGAGACACTTCTGAACAGCCTCTCTTGTGTGACCTCGGCCCTCGTTGGGAAGGCAGCTGATCTGTGGGGTACACACAACCCCCTGTGGTGGCCAACCAACCAAGAGTAAACCACCAGCCGGTTCAAACTGCAGCGGCGGTAGGCTCCTACACTAACCTTATATATTTTGAGCGTTACACAAACCAGCCAAGTCTTGGTGCTGCACACATTTGGAGGAATTAGATTGAAAAAGGAATGAGCGAGTCTGCTCTCGCCCTGCTTATCCCTGATACAGCAGCTTAATACTGACGGCTCATGGTGCCTCAAGTTTAAATTAAATTGATCCTTCTCCCAGTCTGTGATCTAAATGGTCATTTATGCTTATCAATACCATTTGGTAATTGTGTGCTTATATTTCTCTCTCTCTCTCTCTGTCCTCTTTAATTTGATAAATAAGGAGGACCTTAACAACAGGACTGCATTATATTCAAGAGACATTGTTTCTAATCCAGTTTCAATAGAAGGAATGGGAATTATATTTATATGGTCAACAGAAGGACCTGTTTAAAGTTTTCAACAATAACTTTATCCTTGGACCCTTCTATGAATGAAAACAGTGTGCATTGTTAATCCAACGAACACCTTGCCAAACCACACATTTATATTGGCAGCCAGCGGGCCTAATTTCACCTGGGAATATTATAGCATGCCAGGTCGGTGTTATGATGACTTTAAGAATACGTAAGTAATACCTTGCCACAGTCAATTAGGGAGACGGATTCCATTCCAAGGCCCCACGTGCCACAGAAATACCCATAAGTGTTGGCTGTGGCTAACTCAGGCAAGGTAAGGAACTGGGAAGGGATTAACAGGATGTTTCTGATACTGTTGTCTCTGCCTATAGCAATGTGGGAGATCTCAATCTGGGGCTCTTGTCCGTTCTAGGAAGCATCGGTATCACAATAACTAATAGCATCCAGCAAACGGAGAGCCACACAGACGCCTGGAGACCAGGGTGGAAACAGGTGGGGTTGTGGGGAGTAGCGAGGCTCTTTCAGCGTATAACCATGACCTACAGTGCACACATTATGGGGACATTCCGCTTGGAAGCTTTTGCCACATAATGTGCCACTAAAGCATCAAAATGGGCTTTAAGGTCATTTGTTGTTATTTGGTTATGACTCCATGAATTGTGACGTGACAGTTGAGTCCCCCCAAAACACAGGGTCTGATATCCAAAGGGGCACAAATCTAACTTGTACAACAAAGGCTTAAGCCGGTAAGATGATAGGCCATACTGGTCATAAGGCCGCCGCTGCTGCGAGCAATGCAGATGGCCTCACAACAATCCATTTCAATGATATTCTGTTTACGAAAGATTTGTTTGTCAAATCTAGGAAATGGGTGAATGCAGTATATATCTTTATACAATTTCAGTTGAGCAAAATACTAGATACAGTAGCTGAAACCAATTCTTAAGCTTTTAAAGACGATACTTTTAATCCTACTAAATCCAAAGGTTCATTATGTGGTCTACCCAAAGTGTCTAGAATTATGCAAAGTCCCCAAGCCGGCATGTCGGGCCAAACTAACTTTTATGATGCACAGACCTCTGGAGCAGCACAAATCTACAGGAGGCCCCGTCTCCATAGACCTCTGGAGCAGCACAATGCTACAGGCCCTGTCTCCATAGACCTCTGGAGCAGCACAATCAGTGGTGTAGTCTATTTTATTGTAGTGGGTATACTGTGATGATTCCCTCCCAGCCTCGTACAAACCCGTCCCACCAGTACGTGTACGTGTGTGGCACTTATGGGATGTCGCACCACACTCACCAACGCAGGGGTCTACAACCCGCTGACCTATAACGATTATCAACAATCATGGAAAGCTGAGTAGGTTTATCAGTTTTAATAACAGTATGAACAAATAGAAGGCAAAAATGACAAGTTGTCCTTTGTATATCTATAGTAGCAATAGCACATGCTAAACCAGGACAAAATCTACGCAAAATAATTTAATGAACTGTTTACAACCATGGCTATGAGAAGGAGATGACAGGAGACTAATGTTTCACTCTTTCAATTGCTCTAATTTGAGCTCTTACTGTTGTTATCCAACATACCATACAGTAATTGAATTGTGTAAAAGTGTGAAATTACTGCACCTTAAAAATGACCATGAATTAGCTATACTCTCATTTGCATAGTGATTAACATTATGAATTTCAATTGTGTATACCAACTGTATGTTGGCTGACATTTACCTAACTTGTTTTCCCTCCACTCTAACCAAGGATGCCTGTTTTTAAATTCCCTAGCCTGACACCCCCAGTCCGAAAGGCTGGCCAGGGGTTCTCATCTAAAAGTAACAAGGAGATATAAAGTGCGATTAAAACATTGTCTTCTGTTGACTACTTGTTATGTGGTTTACACATTAATATGGGAGGACTGGACACACACACACACACACACACACACACACACACACACACACACACACACACACACACACACACACACACACACACACACGCGCGAGAAGGAGGGGCTCGGCCAGCCAACGTGCAGAGATGCAGGGGCAGCTTCGCGCTTCGTAACAGAGACAGGGCAGAGCGCGAGTGCGCAGGGGGAATTTAATGAATGTGTGAATGTAGGAGATAACTTCCCCTGCTTAAAGTATTTTATTGCAGTTATACCCAACCGATATTTGCGAAAAATAAACACAGAAGTGAAAGATCTGTCACAAGACGATTGATGCGTATCCGTGCATATTTTTAAGTGGGTATACGCAAATCCTGGTGCGTTCCTAGTGGGTATACGGCGTATACCTGCGTATCACGTAGACTACACCACTGAGCACAATGCTACAGGAGGCCCCGTCTCCACAGACCTCTGGAGCAGTACAATGCTACAGGCCCCGTCTCCACAGACCTCTGGAGCAGCACAATGCTACAGGCCCCGTCTCCATAGACCTCTGGAGCAGCACAATGCTACAGGCCCAGTCTCCATAGACCTCTGGAGCAGCACAATGCTACAGGCCCTGTCTCCACAGACCTCTGGAGCAGCACAATGCTACAGGCCCCGTCTCCATAGACCTCTGGAGCAGCACAATGCTACAGGCCCCGTCTCCATAGACCTCTGGAGCAGCACAATGCTACAGGCCCCGTCTCCATAGACCTCTGGAGCAGCACAATGCTACAGGAGGCCCCGTCTCCATAGACCTCTGGAGCAGCACAATGCTACAGGCCCTGTCTCCATAGACCTCTGGAGCAGCTCAATGCTACAGGCCCCGTCTCCATAGACCTCTGGAGCAGCACAATGCTACAGGCCCCGTCTCCATAGACCTCTGGAGCAGCACAATGCTACAGGAGGCCCCGTCTCCATAGACCTCTGGAGCAGCACAATGCTACAGGCCCTGTCTCCATTGACCTCAATGCTACAGGCCCCGTCGCCATAGACCTCTGGAGCAGCACAATGCTACAGGCCCGTCTCCATAGACCTCTGGAGCAGCACAATGCTACAGGCCCCGTCTCCATAGACCTCTGGAGCAGCACAATGCTACAGGCCCCGTCTCCACAGACCTCTGGAGCAGCACAATGCTACAGGCCCTGTCTCCATAGACCTCTGGAGCAGCACAATGCTACAGGCCCCGTCTCCATAGACCTCTGGAGCAGCACAATGCTACAGGCCCTGTCTCCATAGACCTCAATGCTACAGGCCCCGTCGCCACAGACCACTTGGGCCAACAACTTGGCATCCAAATATACCTATTGTTAGCACCTCTTCTTAAATTATTTGTACTATGGTCTGAATATCCACTATAGACTGTGTGTGGTTCTGGAAGTTAAAGTCCCATTCAGGTTCTGCATAAAGGTTTTGATTATTATCTATAATGTCGTAACCATCCAAAGCATATTGAAACTATGGTATATGCCACAAGTCGAAGAAGTTAACTTCTAGTTTTAGAAAAACATATTTTATTCGCGATGTCATTTAAAAGCACTGCACAATCCTAAAGTGTAACACAACGTCTTTGATTGGTGGAGCTGGCTGTTACCATGGAAACCTTAACGCACCCGTGAAAGTCGGTAACTGCTGCCCCTGAACTCGATCGTTTCTCAATTTATTTTTTGGCCCGTATCTAATGTTTTATGTTCACGACTAGCTCGACGGATTCATTAGCATCGTTCCATGCTCAAAACTTTTTTTATAATGATTTTCTGAAAAGTAAATGGAGAAAAACGAATGGAAAATGTTCTTCTGGAACCAGAGCCTTTCAAAAAGGGGGCGTTCCTTGGTACGCTCTGTGATTAAATCGACGTCCTGCTACTTAAATGCAGATAAGGACTGCATGCTCAGCAGTTTGATGACCTCAGTAGGAGGTAGGGCAGCCGCCACTAGGCTTGACCTCTGACCTCTGAACAGGTCAGGGGCCTCGGACGCCCCTGTTTAGTTGGTGGAAGGTAATTCCGACTGCCTAAGACCAAAGATCTCTGCTCACAGAGAGTCTGCAGGCCTCTGCTGCAAGCACGCTGGATGTTTCCGCACGTCGTGCCAAAACGGGGAAGAGCTCCCTCCCGGGTCTGACATCAGCCTACCAGAGGGAGCTGGACTTCAGCGCATCCACCCCCAGACAACAGAGAAAGGACATAGTTGGTGTTTTCTGCCAGATGTACATTGCCAAAACAATCTCATAGTTATTCTCTGCTGAAGCGCCCACTGTCTCCCAAAGACGTATTAGGTCGACCCTCCCCTCCAGTCCATCTGCGGTATGTGTTGTCATTACAAGGTTAAAGAAGGAGTAAATATTGGCGTTGTTGGCTGTGGAGCTATACAGATTCTCTGCGTCTGTAGCCACACATTTTCTACACATTCTTTGATTAACTACTGCATAACATTTTTCCCACATTTTTGAGTTGTTTACATATTTTTTCAGAAGTGGAATTAGTAGGCCATTAAAGCGGACAGATTGGTGTATCAAGCTGAAGCGCTGAGATGACGTCTGCACTCTGCACCAACCTGGCATCCAGGGAGAAAGGCTCAGTGATTAACATGGGACCGATTAAAAGAGGATCTGCTCCCCATCAGCTCTGCTTCAGATCGGCCAATGTGCAATCATCTGAATGGCCAAGGCTTATAGGATGCAATGCAGAAAATATAGTGTCTATGTTATATGTTTTACATATAACACAGCAACATGGCAACATGGTTATGCATTGATCGTCAAACACATTTATCTGTGTAGTCTATCTCTGGTTATTTGCCCACGCACTTATACAGCCTTTCTTTACCACATCAGGCAGTGGCATCATCTTGTTTAAAGCAGGTGGTAATGCGATGATAGGGAGTATGGTGACATTTAGCGGTGTGCTAATCAAGTGTCCCATTATTTAGAAGTCCTCCCAGCAGGTCGGTGTTCTTTAAGGCAGCAGCTACCATGGAGCTGACTGGTGCTGTGTGGTTGATGTTCCCATACTGACCCCTGGGGGGTTGGGACCGGCCACTGAAGGTCACGCACTGGGAGGGATGGGTTCATTAGAGGAGAGAGGCAGGAGGTTGGCTGCTGAGGCTGACCTCAATATCAGCCCCCACCAAGACCTATTCATCTCACTCCTTCCCCTCTCCCTCCTCTGTCTCTTTTCTCCTTCTCTCCCTCCCTGTTTTTCTCAACTCCATTTTATCTTTTATGAACCTATCCCCTAGATGGAAAAATGACATACTTTAGATAGTCTTACTTTATAATCAATTAGGTATTTGCCGTAATCGTCCCATGCTAATAGTATCACATATATGATCAAATCACAGTTTAGAATAAAATAAGACCTGCACATTTAAATAAGTCAGTGGTTTTACCTTGTCGTGCCGTTTTACTTCCCCATGGGAACAGAAATGCCCCCTGCTGGGCAGACGTTCTAACCCTAACCCTGTTACCTCATATCTTTAGCTCTGATACCTGCCGTTGATCAGCACTCGGTCCTTCCCCCGTGATCTACCCTTCTCACTCTCTTAGCTCCATGTTGCAATATCGTTATATCATTGTTCTCTTTCTGTCCTCCTGTAACCCTGAAATAATTAGTAGTTGTGTGTGACTTTTCAGACACCATTGGAGACATGCACACACAAGCAAGCTCGTGATGGTGACGACATTGTGTCACGACATGGTTGCTCTTCCCAGGTTTAGGGTGTCTCTTCTGAATTCATTTAACTGATACATCTTCCCTTGTGATCATAATACTGGGTGAAATAAGCTTTCCAGACGTTCCAGTCGCACATCACATGTGACCCTGCGTGAGCCTGAGGGCCCTGGAGGCTCCTACCAGTAATTGATTCTATATCGATGATGACCTGTGCGATGTGTGACATCATGCTCAGACCAGAGCCCAGCCCTCTTAATCCAGAGAGCAGTGGTCCGCTCAGGCTGTGGGTTGAAGGCACTGGTTGTTTTTCAGCTGGAATGGCCTGAAGCCATTGGCCAAATCATTTGAACCTGTTGAGTTAGTTTATGACTTGTTGTAGTTCACACATTGGTGATGGGCTGCTGGGATGTACAGTGAGCCCAGTGAATAGGCCCACTGTTTCTCCTTCGCTTTCTCACTGAAGAGTTATTTGACGTAGGCCAAAAGGCCACTTTGAGAGCTGATGCAATTTAGCTATCGCTGTGATGTAATGCAGAGTGAATATGAACCACATTTTTGGCAGGCAAATTTATTTTCAACTATTATATTTGACCAATGGTTGTCCCATGCATGTCATTCACCAACAATGAAACCAAAGCATTTATCCTCGCATCCCACGCACGAAATGAGTCATTCCTTATGTTTTCTATGTGGCACATAGCCTCATTAAATCATTTCATGAGTTCTGTCATGTGGGCACCATTGTAGTGTAGTCTGTGCCATGATGCTTCGGGAATGGTAGTTTTGTGTGTGGACAAACATTTTTCCACAAGCCGCAAGCCACAACCAAACGGTCCGTTTGGCCTCAGCTGGCCAGGATTTATTTCTCTTCCTCCTACTTCTCTCCCTAAAGCCCCGATGTCAATCCAGTACACCCTTCTGCATTCCCTTCCTCTCATCACCTTCCCTTTTTTCCTCTTGCTCTGGATACCTTGCTTGAGTTCTAAAGTGTTTCAAAGCCTGGGCTATATCCAGACTTTTAATAGGCCATTTAGAACTACTTGAATGAACATGCACACGCGTGCGTGCGTGCGTGTGCTCGCGCACGCACGCACACACACACACACACACACACACACACACACACACACACACACACACACACACACACACACACACACACACACACACACACACACACACACACACACACACACACACACACCCTGACATAGCACTACCAGGACAAAAACACTCTGTTCAGACAGGAAATATGTATGAGGCAATGAGATTCTTGCACAGACATGCGTGTGAAGAGTCCCCCTGATGTAACAGTTCTGCACAAGCCAGAACCGAAGCAGCCAGACCACAGGCATTCTGGCCTTCTTTCTGACTGTTTGACCCCTCTCCATCACTGTCTTACCGTCAGCCTTTTAATAGTGGCACTGGAACAATCAGAACCAACTTAGGTATGAACTTAACTAAGGTACGAAGGGTGGCATCAACCTCAAACAAGGGACCTGAAGATGTGGGATAGATGGAAGGCACCGGGCGAGTTGGGAAATAAAGTGTGAAGCGGAGGGGAAGCTCTCTGCATGGGACTAAAGTAGGGCTTAGTCAACCAAAGAACATCTTGGTAGAAGATTCTACGACCAATCAATCGTGAAATAAAAAAATATATGTACGCATGTTATCTCTAGATGAATCGGCCTCCTACTCTACCTGCTAGCATAAATATCCCATTAGTGGTGTTTACTGAAGGTCGTGGGTTTCAGGTCCACTCGTGGTCCGACTCAGTGACAGTTCAGAGGCAGAAGGATGCTTCTTAACGAGCCACTGATTTAGTAGATGGTGGTCAACATTTGAAGCTTGTTTGTGGATACATTCTGTGTACTGAAATGTGGAGACGTGAATGTAAAAGTATGAAATGCCCAATTATCTGAACGCAGATTAATTATCAACTATTGAGTGCATATCGACCAACCAATCAATCAATCGGCCAGAACTGGACAGCCCTAGATGATAGATGCGCCCCAGCATGGACACATTGTGTGTCCAAGGCTTGACCCTCATGATGACGTTGTACGGAGGAGGGGCTGAGCTCGTCGGAGGCATAAACTAGGGATCACAGCTGAGGGAAAGGGGTTGGAAAGACGGGCAGAGGAGGACACATGGAGAGAAGAGGAAGGAATGAAAACAGTCGAGAGGTTGTGTGCCTTAAAAGGCCCGAGCGAGGAGTAGCTGCAGACTGTGTATGTCACAGGCGAGAGGTCATTGCCAGAGTTCATACTTCATGTCAAACAAATTCACACCCACAAACCCTTTCCGAGAGAGGTTCTGTTCAACTGCGGATAAACAGCCTGTTCAGGAGTAAAGGACACCTACCCTTTAGTCATTGGTCTATCCTCTGTGTGTATGGCTCCTCTCGGCTGGAGGGATAGGCTGTACTGCTGGGTGAACCAGGGTACACCATACAACTGAGAGGTGGTGCTTAGCCCATACAGTGGCTGTCCATCTGCTACACACCAGGATCAATGTGGGACCCACTGCTGTCACGTGTATGCCGTGCAAATCTCATGCCAACTTTACCCCTCCCCCCTTCCCCTCCCCTTTTCTCTTCATTTGCTCCATCTGTACTTTTTAATACTTCAGCAGCAAGCCAAACCAAGGCAATATCCTCACACTTCCCCTCACGCTCGTCAACAACAGTCTGGGGACAGATTTCCAATCACATGTTGGATCCCGCAGCCTCAACGCTGCCAGCTGTACCACATAAGAGGATTGATTCAGTGTTTATTTTTGCTGTCTGTTGCATCAGTGTAGCGTCATTTGGAGCTGTTTTGTGTGTGTGTGTGTGCCAGTGCATTTTCTCTGCTGACAAACACAAGTGTAGTGCTTTTAAATTGCTGGCAATTTTCTCGAGTCGTATTTGTCAGACGGAGCTTTAGGTTCCAAAAGGCGCTGAGGTAGGCGATGGATCAGCTGCAGAAGAGACTCTGCACGCCATGGCTCTTCGTTGTCTTTGTGGGGTGTGTTCTTGGGTGTGTACTGGGGTGTGCCCGTGCGAGCCTGGGGAGTCGAGAGCAGTGCACCTTAATGGGGGAAACATTCACAATTTGATAACAGATGTTATTGACTGTGCTTATTGCATAACGTGAGCGAAGGGCCTGGCTGGACACAGTGGAAGGCCGGGTTGGATGGCTGGCTGCAGGAACAGTGGCCAGTGGGACGGGAGGGGGCGGAGCGACGTGGAGCGCAGGCCATGGTGAACCTCTGTCTTCGTCCTTCTTTGTGCTAACCCTGATTGTTTCTTGGTGGGTGATGTGGGCAGATATGATCCGCGCTCATATGATTCGCCCTAATCAACAGCGAGAATTAGCACAGGCTTTCGTTGGGTAATGTGTAGCAGCCAAACACGTGGCTGAAGGAATCAGATGTGAGTTTCTCTGAACGGTTTGCTGTTCATTACCAACTTCTCACAGGCCCTGCTTCAGTCAACCAATCGCTGGGAGGATCTTTGCTGCACGATAGTGGAAGAAAATCTGATTGCGATTTTCTTTTCTTTCTGCGATACGTGTAGCATAAATCACAAATAAAAAAAAAATAGATAATTATTAATCCTTGTATGATGATTGGGGAATTTTTTAGCGTTGTACAGAGCTTTATGGTGGCAAATTAAATGGGAAAATAAATAATTCTTGTTGCCCTTTGTTGGGGCAACAATTGCCAGGCACTTTCGACAAAGTTCCTGTTTCTGGTCGTCTTTTTTGGAAACAAAATAATTCCATTCATTCCTTTGGAATTAAAGTGTATTTTTGCTAATTTTGAGGTTTTGCTCTACGACATGCGGGGTCTACGACTGATGCGGTGGTCCGATCATAAACTGTGACTAATAATTCAGATTATTGTACGCGTCTGTTTTGTTTCCATACTGTGATGTTTATAAATTGTTTTGGAGAACTGCTTTTTGTGGCGTCCTCTGTTCCCGTTTCCCTAGGCTGCATCTTAATAGGAAGCCATGCATATTGGTGTCATCGGTTTGGTCCTGTTTGATTATCCTGGTTAGGAGTTGATCTTTTTCTTTGACTGAATATGTTCAGTGTGTAATCCTGACCCATTTGGCTAATGCCTCCTGCTCTCCCCCCTCTCCCCCTCTCCCCCCTCTCCCCCTCTCAGAAGGAGTTTGTGCTCCCCCCACCGCTCCTCTTCAGGAAGCTGAGTAACCCGGACCTGTCCCCGGCCGCCGCCGCCGTCACCAAGTCCCAACTGCACCGTCAGCTGAGCCAGGACGAGAACCGCGTCCGCCGCGGCAGCATGGCCATGACCGGTGAGGCCCCGCCCACCGCCCCGCCCCCGCCCCGCCCCGCCCGTCTGGGTCTCCAGTCGGACCCCCTAACTGTACCCCCCCACTGCTAGCAAACCCTCAAAACACACACACACACAGAACGGGTGTGATGGGTCTACTGTTCACACCCCCCCTTGGCCCAGCTGGAGCGTTCATCCAACCATAGGCTGCTGAATGTTCTTTAGTAATGTACCGATAAATACCTAAATAAAGAAATATACATGTATATAATAAATAGATACATTCCTTCACCTTTGTCTTTTAAAAGAGTAATCAAAATAATGATGTTTTTGTTAAATGAACAGAACCATACTATATTCAATGGTCATCAATGAAGCAAGAACATTTAATAAACAATAAATGAGGTTAACATGGGCAGGACTGTCGTAAAGTGACGCACAAGCGTCACTTTATGCACAAGCTTCTGCATGTGTGCAGTATGGATGCAGCGGGGGGCTGCGGTTATGACCCCCCCACTGTGCACACATTAATATCTACTTCACACTCATCTGCCATGGCCCAGCGCTGGCCTTCGCCCTCCGGCTGCTCACACTGGCTGTGTACTTCTACCATCCAAACGGCACATTTTGAAGAAAGGGTTGCATCACAGCCACAGATACTGTTAGCATTATACAGTTTGACCAAGTGGTTTTACCGGACAAGAGGAACTCCATCCAGCACTAGGTATTTGTACTAGACATGTATCACTCAACAGGTGTTCCATTAACCACTAACTAGCCTCCATTAGTGATCCTGAGCTGCTAACCAAAGCGACTGTCAACAGACTCTTATTAGAGATGAATAAACAACATGCAAAGGAGCTGGCTGGTGGTTTCCTCGACCTTCAGACAGCAGCAGGCTATTGTGCAGGAAAGGGTTTGTGTTCCCCGCCCAAAGTCCAGGCCCAGATATCATATACTCACTATAGCTTCCTCTTTTGTGATATTGCTCAAACATGCGTTTTAAGTAAGAAAATATGTGGGTCTGTTTGACCATGTTCTTATGTACATCATATCCAAATCAAATAGTATTTAATAACTTCACTTCATCTCTGTTGATCTGTATTCCATTGATTCACCATTGGTCCTGGGTCTTAATCCTCTTGGGTTCGTCCTCTGAGGCTCTGCTCTGGATATTTTGTGCGTTGCGTTGCCATATTAGCGATGACGGTGTTTGAGAGCCCTGAGCTGGGTTCAACCGGGACACGGTCATTTGCTAAATGAGGCTAACGATGTGTTGAATGAACAGGTGATTTCAGCCTGCTGGAGCACACGGCTGCCCAGTGCAGCATGGCCGCCGGGTTTAACTGGTTCTCCCCTTCCTGCCCTTGTTGGTCCTCTAGGTAAGCAGCTGCTTCCACTGTCCAGCAGCCTGCATGGCGGGGTGAGCCAGCTCTGGCAGGTCCCGGCGGGGGGGCTGGCGCCTCCCCTGGGCCCTGGGGAGGGCAACAACCTGGTGTGGATGAGGAACCAGACCCTGGGGCAGTCTGCCCCTTCGCTCACCGGGCTGGTGAGTCCTGGAGCCGGCTGTGTACTGATCTCTGCTGTGGACCACACGCAAACAGCCGCACACTCAATGACCCACATGTAAACACAGACGGGATTGACCCTCAATGACACACACTTTAAGGGTCTGCATCAAACACTTAGTACCCGGAGGTCATATGCAAGGCAGAGGAGAACTTGTATACGTTAATGTGGCTCTGCCTTCTCCTAAACATTAGTGGACTCGGTAGTTTGATCTGTGGGTGAAAGAAAACAATGGCCGTCTTTGTTTTGCTTCTGCGTTGCACTCTTCACAATCTACGATCTCAGTGCATTGTTGTTGTTGACATTCACCAACACACGCACATCTTTCCATCAACAAACCCACTGGTCTGGACCTGTTAGAAGTGAGCCACTCTGCTCCAGCTCCCAGATGTCCTGTTCGGCCTTCTGAGCTATTTCCAGTCCTCAAATCTCAGTAATCCCTGGCTGCAATCGGATGGTTTACTATATCTGTACAGCAAGGTCAATCCCTGAACTTTAGCAGTGTTGGCTTTTGACGTTTATTCTGTGACCCCGTGGCTATGGACATACATTTTATATTATACCCTTCAATCCACAAGCCAATTACCTCCTTTCTAAATTAAAAATATAAAAAGAGTGTTAAAAAACTATTTTTACGGCATCAGTGTGACGCATGTGAGATCATTCTCCCAGTGTTGCCGACACCTCCTGGCTGCTCACACTAGCTGCGCCCTCTCCCCCTGGGCCAGCGTCAGCCCACTGACCGAGGGTGGGTGGGGGGGGGGCTCCTCGCCAGGCTGCTGCAGGACCTCCATGACTCAGGCTTTTTACAGACACGCACACACATTCATAGACACACTCACTCTCTTGCCCACACATAAAAATACATAGACTGAAAGTTGTGTAGTCTAGGAGTGCATGCACCTCTGTTTGCAGGCACGTGGGCGTGGCTTCATGCTTGTGGCGGTTTGTATGAGCGGGTTTCATCATCACTGTGCTGACCGACATATCACCCTACACACCAGCATGCCCGGGCAGAAGGCGCTGAGATCTGTGTTGTGCATGGAGCACAGAGAAGCGTTCGCTGTCGAATGTGCACAACTCTGAACCCTGCTGGTTGTCAAAGGAACTGCACAGGAATGGCTTTTTTGTGTGGCTTTTTTATTCCGATTATTAATTTATCTGCATCGAGACATAATCGTTCTAGCGATAATCGCGATGCATCGAAAAATTGATTATTTTCCCCACCCCTAGTCCACATACATACCCTATCCCTGGGTCCAGGGTCCATATACACTATCCCTGAGGCCATATACATACACTATCCCTGTGTGATCGGGATTATTGGAGCCAGACTGATCTGCAGAGAGAAACTACCTACATTCGTTGCAAGAGCAGGATTGTCAGGCTCCTGTAACACATCGATGTGCCTCATCTGCACCCCGTCTCAGGAAACGATGTGCTGTTCATCTGTGCTTCGTCGTTCTCACTTGCCACCAGCAGATGGCACTATTGTCTAATGGATAACGGTTGACCATATCCTTTGACAAAAGGCAGTTGGAGGAGGGGCATATTTCAATGCAGTGTTTGTATATATATCTATACATTTCATTTGAATACATATACATTTAAATTATCTTGGTCAATCTTTCTCTCTCTTCCAATCGCCCTTTTATATGATATGATCAGCGGTAAAATGTGAAAAACTAACGGCAAATGTATTCTAGACAAGGAAATTATTATTAAACTCTTGCCCAAGGTTATTACACTTTTTCCTGAGAGGAAAAAGGCCCTGCTATACTTCTGCTTCTTTTATTTGATATTCTCCGCCTTTGTCGTCCCTCACACATCGGTTTTATAAGATATGTGGCCTTTCAATGTATTTTATACACACACATACACTCACATTCATCCTCTCCTGGCTGGTTGTCTTCTTGCTCTGTGTGGCTCCATCTTTCAGTAAACAGTGCATTGAATGAATATTGTCAAGAAGCCCTGGCTCGGTCAAGGATGTCTGGTTTTGTTCAAGTCGCAGGCAGCTCAGGACTTTATTTGACTTAGTTCCATTAGATCTGGGCTGCAACACCTGAACCGCTTATGCACCCACCATCTCCCTTAGTTTACTCTCCTCTCTCATCAGCATGTGTCAGTATTTGCTTCCTTATGGATCAAATATCTGCAACAGTAAATTACATTCATACTTTGTTTATTTACACAAGTTTTGGTCTTCATTGATGGGCAGCGGAGGGGTATGTGTCTCCAGACCTGTTTAACAGAGTCCTATTTACATAATGTGAATAATGGATTGGAGGGACACAGTGAGTCGATGTGTCTCCCAATGTGTGTATGTGTTGGTCATTAGGGTAGATGAGTGGAACAGGTCGTGTCTATCTTATGGGAAAACAACTCGGGATGGCCAGATGGTGTTTACCTCCCTGTAAGTGTGTGTGTGTGACCTCTGAGTGCCAGGTGTGGTGTGGTTCTCTCCAGAGTGCGGGGCACTTGCTCATTGTTCTGACACGGTACACGCGTGTCCATCCTGGCGCTAACAGAAGCTTGTAATGAATGCATTTTATCCATGGGTAATACGTCTCTGGATGCGCTCTCTATGCTAAGGAACCCTCAGCAGTTGTTGATGGTACTTGATGAGGGCGAAGGAAAGGACATGGACTGTGTTTATGCCTGGCAACATTTACATGTAGTGCTCATTTGCATTCATCGGAAGACATTTAATAGCGGATAATTTAGTGAAGGCAGGGAGGACCGTGCGATGGTTTGATCTCCCAGTTCTTTATTGTCCATGAATGTCTGGCCTGACTGAAGTAGTTGAAACACTGAAAGCAGTCAGTGTTTTGATGAAACTATAAACTCACGTTGCATCTTGCATGTAGTAGTTTTGTATCAGGTTAGACGATGTTCTCTCTGAGTGCGTCTGCAGGTTGTAAAGCGCGTTCTGCCCCCGGGTTTAGAGCCAGCAGGCCAGTGAGGTGAGGGGGGGGGGGGAGGATGACTCACGCTCACCGTTTTTCTCACTCCCCGAGAAGGGGGGGGGGGGGGGGGGTGTGTGTGTGTGTGTGTGTGTGTGTGTTTGGACATTTGTTTGCGTCCCTCAGCTATTAAATGAGTGTAGCTCAGTCGTGATACGTGTACTCATTCATGCAGGAACAGACAAACCAGGCATCTCTATCTACTCTTGAGCTGTCCGTTTCCGTTACAGAGGCAGGATATCTAATCAAAGGTGATTCGATCTCCTGCTGAGAGATACACCCTCCCCACAATGGCCAGCAACACCCTGAAGGGTTAAAGAGTGCGTGTGCCTGACCGCTGTGCCTGTAGTGAGCCCATCTGTGTTGATCTCGGCCCTGGTTTGCGTCTGTGTAGGGGGGGTTTGAGGCTGTATCTGTGTTGATCTCGGCCCTGGTTTGCGTCTGTGTAGGGGGTTTGAGGCTGTATCTGTGTGAGGGAGAAGCGTCTGTGAAGAACAAAGCACACATGATCAGAGAATTCAGAGAGAGACTGAATGGCTGAAGCCATCCCATGATATTTATGTTGTGCTGGAAATGGAACCCGATTCTCACGTATCCCTAAGAAGGATAGAAGTCATTTCATTTACCTGTCTTACCATGGCTCTGGCGTCCTTTAATCAGACTCCTCGACGTGGACCATAGTCTCTCTGGGAAAGCACCCTCATGCTATGGTCTGTGGTTCCCCAGAGAATAACATGAAATGTGTAGCCTCCTTACAATGTGCTAGTGCTGCATGATATGGTATTACGACGGCATGCTTCCAGAAAACACCCAGATTGTGATCAGGGTGGGCACTTTCCCATCGTTGTACAGTGTCAGCGACATGTGATCCGGCCTCTCGTCTGACAGTGGTTCCATGAGGCGTTTTTGTGTCGCTCCACATAATGGAGAATATTATGTTGCGGCTGATGCATCCACAACCCTTCAGCCATTACAAAATGCGTGATGAGTCATCACAAATCAACTTTCAATGCAAACAAGCCTCAACTGACTTGAGAACTGGCAGAGGATGTTGGTAGGGGTGGCGATCCCCCCTATCTTCCTCAGCCTGCTTCGATATCCGCCCTGGGACACAGCCATACAGGCAATCCTCTTCTAGACAACAGCGTCCTCACACTTGGATTAAAGCATGGGTGGGTGTGTGTCTAATGCCTTCATCTATATACGATGGACGTAGTTGTTATCATCTTCTTCTCTGTGTATTCCATGCAGGCCCTGTGGGAGTCCCTCAAAGAGGCTCCACACTACACATCGACTGACGGTTTATGCAACTGTGTTTTTCTTTGGGCCTTTTGGACCCGCTTCTTCAGTCTTCTCTCTTTAACTCCCAGCTCATAGATACATCATGGTATCATCGTGGGGTTTAGTGTGTCTCCATCTGGACCCCGTCATCCCCCGTCTGCCGTCAAATTAAGCTAATAAGCACACACAGAAAACCCTTTTCTATATATTGAGTTTGGTTTTTCATTACTGTTCTATCTTTAAACGTGTGTGTATTTCTATCAATCTGTGTGTTCCAGGATTTATATCCGTGTGATCCAAAGCCCAGTAAGACACGCTGAATCCCATGGGATTTAGACTTGTTGAGAGGAGTCAGACATTCACTAGTTACTGTATAACCAAGACAAATCTTTGAACATGCATTGGTTGGATAGGTCCAACTGACAGGATGTGTGTGTGTGTGTGTGTGTGTGTGTGTGTGTGTGTGTGTGTGTGTGTGTGTGTGTGTGTGTGTGTGTGTGTGTGTGTGTGTGTGTGTGTGTGTGTGTGTGTGTGTGTGTGTGTGACGGCTTTAGTATCTTTCTATGGTCAGCAATTTAAATCCAAGTCCAAGATGCTGGCCAATAAGTGTGGGTGTGTGTCGGTGCCTGTGTGAGCTCATGCCTCCAGATCTTCCTCCTCTGCTCATTGGTTGTGTTTTGATTTTCACAATCTCCATGCAGGTGACAGGACACACCATTTTATAATTGGTTAAGAAGATACATGTTGCTCTTATCTCACGCCACTACCTTTTAGGTTATTGGTCAGCTCTTTTCTTTATATCTTTAACTAATTATTCTCCCCCTTGGGCCCAGTCAGTCGAGTCCCAATGCTCTGCTCCCATGTATGCACTACTATACCACTATCTCTCCCTCTATCTCTTCTCACACATACGTTCTCACTGTCCTTGGAGGCTGAGGGCTTCCTCACCTCCCAGTTACGTGTGAGAAATGGTGGTATTTTAGGAAGAGGTGAAACCTTTCAAGTAGTGGCTCAAGAAAAATAAATCTTAATTTTATTCCCATGGTGACCTAGCAAACCTTCCAATACTTACCAGCTAATGGCTGTGATTAAGGAGGCTCGCTCAGCTGTTTCCATTCAAATTCAGGGCCATGCTCGGGTGATTACACAGAGGCACTTTCCTGTCGGTCTGCATATCCGTTCACCGTCCGTCACGCACGCACGCGCGCGCGCATACAGACACCCACGCAAACTCTCCCTCTGAAATCCGAAAAAGAAATCAAGTTTCTGTCTCATTAGAATTTGCCGTTCTTTTTAAGCATATCGATTTAATCACCTTCTTCAACGTGCCCCTGCCACACCGCCGCGCCCTGCGGTGGGACTCTGCTTCACTACCTACTGAGAGCAATTAGGGCTGGGCCTTGAAAGATGAAGGCTGTCAGCTTGATATCCGGGGCTCATTCAGAGGCACACAGTGAGAACAAAGCACAACATCACCCCAGGCTCAAGGCCAATCAGTCCTCTGAATTAATTAGCCTGCGCCGTGCATGCCCTTATGTTCAGCTTTTTATTTATTCACTTAATTTAGTTTGGGATTCCCATTGCCAAGTTTCATTGACTTTCAACGGGAATAGAGAGCTTGTTTTTATTCTTTTGTCTTGTTTGCCATCATGTATTTAGATTAGTGCCAGCACACACACCAGCTATCTGTTCTCACTCATAATGAACTAATATGGACTGTCATTTCACATAATTAATGCTTGCTTTTTCATCCTATGGTCTTTTTTAATAAACTGATTTTGTCAAAGAAAATGAGCTTATGAGGTTATATTTCATTTTAATGTTTTGGAGATCATGCACTAGGAAGCCCATCAATACCGTGTACACATGTGGTTCCAGATATTGGATTCAAACTTTTCCTTTGAAGGCTTACTTTTAGTTTGACAACTGGACAGAAAGCTGGTGAGATGTGGATCAATGCAGCATCCTGTGGGGCTTTTGATGAGACTGCATACGGACAGCATCCTTTTTCCCTTGTAGATGCTGGGCTTAGCACCGAGTTATTCACTGTCAAGGCTGGCCGAGATCAGCGCTGTCAGAGTAGACTTTCAATTCTGTGGTTTGATTTGGTCTCTGCATTATAACAGAGACTACAAAAGGATGAGGGATTGTTTTGTACCTCGCTGCTAGCTCTCCATTCATGTCCCTCTCTCTCCTCCGCTCTGGCGCTGTCTCAACCTCCAGAAGCCATGGCGCTGATATTTAATATAGAGACCAGGGTGAGGTCATCTGCTCTCTACTTCAGATGTAGCGCACTTAGTCTTCAACACGTAGTTGAAGTCTTACGTGACATTGAAGTTGAAATGCACTGGCTCCTGTTCTTTCGTGAATAGTAGATTTCTTTACTTTACATAACTTGCAACACACTTTGTATATGTTTACATGTATGTAGACATATCCGTCTGAATATATCTGATAAAACTATAGCCCATTCAGTGAGGAAGGGTAATGTGAGATGGGAGCTTGAGGGAGTTTCTTGTAAAACAATAAAACGGCACCTGGTGACCAAAAGTTGAGATATCCCCTCCCAACTAGTCTCAGCGTCTGTAACTGTAGCCATGTCTTACGTTTTACTGGCTTGCAATCACTAGCCTCATTCTGCCCTTAACTGCTTGTGTATTGAGTGGGAGACGTATGTGTGTGTGTGTGTGTGTGTGTGTGTTGTACTTTTTGTGTGCTTGTGCACGTACTCCATCCTCTCGCTCTGTGGGGGTCCAGCCGTGGGCTCTGCAGGTGAGGACCAGTGCCCAGGGTGGGAGCACCATGTGGCGAGCACAGCTGTACCTCCGCGGGCCTGGCTGACCTGTCCCTGGCCCCTCTCAGAGCCCAGAGAGGGAGGGGGAAGGTGTAGATTAAAGAATAGAGAGACCCACAGCTGCAGGAGAAACACAAGCTCTGGTTCCCCCACCACGCTAAAGGTGATGCTGGAGAGGTAACGGTACACAAAGCCTTGATTTGCGCGGTGATTAACATAGCTTTTTCGTGCTCTGCTACTCAGACTTCCACCAAATGGCTAATTGAAGTACAAGCCTGACAAAGCCACATCACGGGAAAGATGTGCCAGTAATGGTTACTTAGCAACTGAGACTGACGAGAACAGTTCAGAGAGTGCAAACTCTTAATGTTGGTAATATTTTATTTATTTAATGACGTGATTCTTCGGGCAAGTGTTGAGGTGTTATTATTAATGTTTTGTCATGCACAGATTTAAGAAATGCATAAAACCATCTACATGCAAACCCCACTATTGCAGTTCTGCAATTGAATTATCTATATTGCTGTTCCAATCTAAAGTGTGTTGCTGTAATGCAAAGAGGAACACAATGTGCTTTTATACACACTCGCAATATAATCAGTCTCCAAGTCGCCGTGGCAACTGCTGCAGAGAGTCCGGGGGTCTTCTGAAAGGGTTGGTTGCGGTGCGCTCCCTCGTGACATTAACTCCATATTCTCTCTTATGTTTTGTCTCCAAACTCCTTCTTCCGTATTTTCTTTTTGTGTCTCATTGTATCAATCTGTGTTCTGGCTCATACGCTCTATATATCGACTCCTTTCTCATGCTCTCCCTCCACTTCCACTCTCTGGCTCAGGACCAATCAATAGCCAGTCGGGACCGGGTCTGATCTGATTGACTTTGGGAGTGTGTTCGCGTGAAGGAGGCCAGGGTTTCACTTTAAACGAGGGAAACAAATGTTGACCAGCCGTGGAGAGTTGGTTTGATGTAGGCTTTGCTAATTCCCACACAGAGGATGAAATAGCTTAGATTGGACAAAACAAATCAAATCACAACAACAGAAAGGTTGCTTGGCCGGCTCATTCCCTCTGAGAATCTGATCATTGTTCATTCAAACAGGACCCACTTCCAAGAGAAATACACAAGGCGCTGCTGTGGTAGTCCAGTGGCAGCTTAAATTCTCTTTCTATTATGTTGCGTCTGTTGGGTGCAGAAAGCAGCACTTTGAGGGGCTTCCTTGACAGACTCCATCTCACAGTTCTCTGTGGTTTCAAAGGACCCTCCTTGTGTCTTGCAGGATGAATGTAGTCTTTATTATTCCGTGTTCGTATCCCTACTTCGTTTTTTGTGTCGCTTCAAAGTTGAGTCTCTCGCACTGTTTTGTGCATCGATTTGTTGTTCGGGGGCCATCTTCAGGGGCCAGCTCTCTTTCATTCGTTATGCGTTGACAGGTCCAACTCTTGCCTGGAATCGATTATCTGATAGTGTTCTTGCTTGGTTGCGCTGGTTTATTCCTGTGTTGATGTTTGAGTCTTACTGTTTGTAATGAGTAGTGAAGCATCCCAGACCTCATTGCTTTCAGAGCGGATCCTTGTACAGAAAATCAGTTCGTCCTTTCTTTGACTTCTTTACTTTACTTAACTGTCTCTACTTTCCCCCTAACTCCCTCTTCCCTACTCACCCATCATTCAGTTGCAGTCCTTTAAGTCCAGACTGAATGGCAGCATACTATTCAGCCTAACAAACAACTAATACCATGGGGAAAGAATTCACTGGCTAAAAGAGTACGTCCTGGATTAAGGGGGACACGCCCATGCACGCAGACACACACACTGTAGATAGACTTGTATTGATTCTCCTAACCAGTCTGTCAGGCTGCTTAGTGTTTTATTTATGACTTCCATCGGTGCTGGCGTACACGCGGCCACAAACACCTCTTGCCTACTTCTTTATCTCTTTTTCTCTCTCTATCTCCACAAAGACACAAACCCCTGTCTGTTGTTGATAAGGCCCCCCTACACACCCAGCTGAATGATTGACAGTGATGGGATTGCGTGTAGGGATTGATTAGTAAGAGACTGAGGCGGAACTTTCCTTGTCAATCCTGATAGGAAATAGTGCGCGCCTGCTCTCCTTATTGTGTATAATAGTGGCTGCTTGCTGCCTTGGGGGGGAGTGTGTGTGTGTGTGTGTGTGTGTGTGTGTGTGTGTGTGTGTGTGTGTGTGTGTGTGTGTGTGTGTGTGTGTGTGTGTGTGTGTGTGTGTGTGTGTGTGTGTGTGTGTGTGTGTGTCCACTTTGGTAATTGGTAAAGAGGGGCTTGATTAGTTTAAGACCCCCTGAAAACGGAGCCTGGTGTTTGCTTGGTAGGGACTTCGGTTAGCAGTGGTTTGAGGGCACCATGAGCCAGCTTCTTACTGGCCCCTCGTAAGCTGTTGAGAGACGCATTATGGTTCCTCTCTCTAAAGGATCACTGGTCCTGATAACAACACGACTGAGCAGTTTTCTGAATCCGGCAGACTGGTTAACTGGGAAATGCTTAATCTGCTGTGCCCCAAAAATAAAGCATGGTTTGTGCTCTAGATGCAGGCTCTTTAATGCTAAACTGTTGTGCCAAAGCAGTAGATTACACTAATTAAAGCTTGGGATAGCCATGCCAAATGCCATGAATCATGATGCTGGTGTACTTGACTACTTTGTGTTTTCTTTAGTGCTGACTGAAGTCATTAATTTCCTAACTAATTTCTTCTTCTATTTCATCATCTCCAATTTCACTCTAGTCTTGCTCTCTCTCCAATATGTCTATAGCCCCTCTCACACATGTACTCCAACTTGTACAGACATTACCTGGAGGAGCTGTGTGTGTCAGTTGACTGGACGTTCAATCCGTCTTCCCTGCCAGCTCCCTGGCACACGGGCAGTGTGATGTCCTATTGGGCGCGTCTGGGGGGGGTTTATTTGAAACATTTTACAAAAAAAAAACAGCTATTATATTATCTTTATCTCAGAGGGCCATATGTTTACAATATTTGCATATTCCTGGATATATATTGGCTATAAATATATAGTACATCTACTTTGGCCAAAAACAAAGACTAACTATTTTATCGCTTTAGTCGGCTAAAGATGGCTATGATGCCTGCATCAAGAGTCCTTTTATATTACACAAAACACACGGACGCATGCGTGCACGCCCGCAACACGCACTACTCTCTTCCCTTTGGACAGAGGACTGATCCAGTTCTTACCATATCAACCCCCACTGATGAAACCAAATTGAATTGGCTATCTATCCTGACTCTTAAAGAGATACACACACTTACCACACACACACAGGCGCACATTCACACACACAGGCGCACACGCACACAGAGGCAATCTCACAGTGGCACGTACACACACACAGGCATTATACCCTGATGTTCTGGTTCTTCTCCGCCATGTTTTGGCTGCTCTGGTCCTCTGGTCTATGGCTCAGTACGGGGAGTGAGGAAGGCGTTTTGATAATGCCTAACTCTCCACAGGGTGCTGACTTCACCTTTTGCAGCTTTTACTTTCCGCCAATTACCAGCCAGCACACCGTCTGTTCACTGTATGATAAGTGCAGAATGTAGGCCAGCAGCTTACCCGATAGAACTGTGATTAAACTCTACCCCATGATGTCACCACACCGCGCAGTGAGGCCATTAGCATTCCAACACCTCTACTGAGAACGTCAGTATTTGACCTCAGGTGAATGCAACATACAAACATGGAGCACCGGTTAGCTTCCATTCCTTATTGATTCTGAATGCATGTAGCAAAAAAACAAAAAAATAACCATCCTGTTTGTTTGATTTTGTTATTATTTATGTTATTTCTCTCTTAGACCCCTTTTCCCTCTTATCATGACCCTTCCTTGGTCTCTCCTTCGCTAAGCTCTCCATCGGCTGTTTAATCAAATCTCTCTCTCCCTTTCTTCTCATTCTCTACATGCCCTCATCTAGCCACTGCTCTTTAATTCTCTTCTCGTCTTTCTCTCCCTTCACATCCCCTCTGGCTCATCCTTGACAATATGAAGGATTTATTTGTCTCCTTTCTCTGTTCTCCTTTTCCTTTACTGCTCTCCTGGCCCACCCGCCTCCCATATGCGTTCATCCTCGCCTTCTGAGCATGTGTTGTCTTGTGAAAGGCTGTGTGCTGCCTGCTTCCTCCTCAACAGCCTGTGTGCTGCCTGCTTCTTCCTCAGCAGCATGATGAACACTACGACTTGATAGCAAGGAAAGAAAGAACAATAGCCTTAGAAATGAAACGTCACTTTTAGCCTACGCTGTGTGTGCGTATATCGTAGAGTGTGTGTGTGTCCTTTGTCTGTGCAGTGACGTATTGTTTGGCGTTGCTTCTGTAATGTCTCCTGTATGGCTGTACTACAGATATAAAGGTCACACATTTGTAGACATGCCTTGAGGTCCATTCCCCAGAGCCTGCGTACTGTCGCCAGCCACGTCGTGAACTGAGTTTGAACTCTACTTTGGCACATATGCTCCCAAACATCCCCTCTGTTCCTGACCTGCCTACTTTCCGGCTGTCTGAACCGCCTTTCAATAAGACCTAGGGTTCTAGATAAGGGTGTGCAATGCCTTTTCTCCCGCAAGCTGAGTCTCGGTTGCATATTGACAGACTGCAGATAGCTGCTCTATAGCAGTGCACTATAGTTACTTGTCCCTTGCTCAGGGACACGTACCCCAACACTCAACTAAGAGGAGATGGGGGCCGACCTTGCTCTAAACCCAAAAAATATTTTCGGTAGGAAGTTGCCTCCCACTCTTTTCTTTCTCTCACTCACTATAGCTTGAGTTGGAGAGGGCACTCGTTATCCACGGAAAAGCATGATGGACATCAAGCTCCAAAAATGACAAGAGGTCCAACATTGAGTCTGTTGAATGTCAATGTGAAGAGAATAATATCACGGTTCCATTAAGTAGAGGGTTCTCATAACGGCAGGGTCTATCAAAAAAGGTATATGCACTCATTATGGTCATACAGTGTAATCAAGAGAAAATACAATGAATACAAGTTATAAGTAATAAACAAAATAAAAGTAAAGTCAAGCCTATTTTGAACAAACCAGAGCCCTTCGACCTGTCTGAACATTAATAACAAGATTACTACCCTGGAACAATGGAAACCTGTTGTCTCAGGACACAAGGCGATCTGATTCTTGAACAGCATTTCCAAGAATGCAATTATGCAGCAGTAAGATGGTACAATAGGAACCGCTATCTACAACCAAGGCTTGGATTAAAGGTTTTTATGGTCCAGGATGTGACTACATTTTGAATCATTATAATTATGGCAGGTCAATTCTGGGCATCCATTGATGAATTGTTGAGGCTGAAGGTGAGAGTCAAAAAATATGGAATGCTATTTTATTCATTGATTTTCTTTTAAATGTAGTCTTCTTCTCCTTCCTACTTCCTTCCTCTCCTTCTCTTGCTTTGTCCCTTCTGCTCGCTCCACCTTTATCTTCACATTGCTCTCCACCCTTTCCTCCCTCTCTTGCTGTGCGTCTCTCCCTCTTGCTCGCCATGTCTCCCTGTGTGTCTCCCTCTCTCCCTCTCTCTCTCTGTCTCTATGGCCCTTTATCATCCAGCGTCCAACCTATATTCAGGCTTGCTCAGCGCTTTTTATTATTGGCCCAACGTCCACTGATGGGCATAAACCCTTCCTTTATCGGCGCTCTCTCCCCCTCCCTGCCCCGTCCTCCATGGGCCCCCCAGCGTATTGATCTGGTACCTATGCTGTAGCTGCGTTCCTCCCCATGCCCACAGAACACAGGAGCAGCCCTGCCAGCTGCTCAGCACTCAACATCAAAGACGAAGAGAGGGCAAGGTTTACTCTGACTACACAAAGGCTTTTGTGTGTAGGAAGTTCAGGGAATATTGAACCATAATGTATGTTACAATATAAAGCCAACATGTGCATTTGAAATATGGCTCAAGGCCTGGTCAACGTCGGATCGACTCTGCCTCTTCACCATCTCCCGCTAGGTACACTCTTCCCAACCATGCAGTTCTAGTTTACATTCTGTTGGGATTCCCTTTGGCTGGGTTGCAGCAGACGTCTGTTGGTTTTGATATTCCCCACCGGTAAAACAAATATACAGAGTACAAACATGCAGAGTCATTTATCATGCATAGGTAAAAACAAGATACTTTATTTCATGAGATATGCGTTCAATAATACATGAATGTATTGGATGAATATTCATGGTGTCATTCTGGATTTCGACGGACCTAACGGGCCTTGTCAATCATAAATATGCAGGATGACGGTTCTGCTCCTGTTGGAGGAGGCAGATCCACTGTCAGCACATACACAGGGCTCAACACAGATATAGACACACACACTATTGACTATCTATCCTGAGGTAATATTGTTCTTAATAGTTTTATTTTTCTTTGTTTTTAATAGTCTTATCAGTATTTGATTTGGCAGGCCACATCCCAATGTTAAAGTTCAATGCAGTTTAGCTTACAGTATAGAAAAACAGCTTCAAACAATCATGGAAGACAAACAATGTGAAATGCATTGATGTACACTGCTATGTTCCTGTAAAGCTTCACATTATAAAATTGCCTTGATATTGCCCCGACTTCCCTGGAATCTCATTACATTCCAGAAATCGGATAACTACGGTAGTTGAAAGCCTGTACTTCACCTTCAATACAGCTTTGACAGCCTTAAAGATGCTGTACAAGACTGGCAGAAGAAGTCATGCATAAATCTGTTCAGTTTCTCCCGTTACCCTCACCCCTCTCACCCCAACCCAGATTCATACATTTTTAAGCAGCGTTGCAATAAAAACAGCATATATTATTTCAACAAACCTGGTCTCGGATTACAAATATCTCGAGATATTCTGTATGTGTGTATGCAGTAGTCAAATTCAGTTACTTGCAACTAACCTTAGTATTCATATATCCACCAACTAACTAGCTAACTAGCCTAGCAGGCTAGTCTAGCTAAGGCTTACATTTGCTGAAGTTAGCTAACATCTGCTCGTCACCTAGGACGTGGCCTTTCAGGATGATAGGATTTCAACTAACTGGTTACTTTCTACTTGTTACAAAGTGTTCACTAATGAGGTGAAACTTTTGCTCTCAAAAAGACCCGTTGCTATCTAGCCTGCTTAGAGAAGAGACTGGGGTAGAAAACTAAATATCTGAGCCCCAGCACTACTCGATCTTAAGCTCCTTCACATAGACGATCAACAGTGTGCTGTGGGCTCCACGGCACCACATACACTGGTGTGCAACCTGATAGCATGTCTAGACTGAATGAAGACTCCATTCAGACAACAGCAGCCATGACGGCCTTGCTGGTCGGCTGTACCTACGTGCTGCCTCAGTGTAAATGTGGTGGAGGATTCCCTCCATCCATGTGTGTCTTAGGGGCGGAGGGAGGAGGGGAGGGCCCAGTAAATCCTCTCCTTGTTACTGGGATGGAGTCATAAAAATGTTTACGACTCCCAGTTGAATGAGGGGGGGGATGAGTGAAATGGAGCAGACATTAAAATGAAGTGGTACTGTCTTAAGGCAGGTATCTATATTCCAAAGCCTTCACTCATGTTAATTGAACTCCAGCTACCACCACATCGATTGGCTGGACGCTCACTGTTGTAGCTGGAGCCGAACCACCAGCCCTGGTCACTTGTTGCTTGGGTCCCCTTTACTGGCTTTAGTTGCAGCGGCGGTCAAAGCAGGGTGGGAGGATGACCTGCTGAGTATGTTTTCCAGGTCACTTGGTTTGTTTTAGCAGAAGGTGAAAGATATGAGATCTTAATATAGTCTCCTCCACGCCTTGGGTCAAGTGTTTCCATGTCAGCCCTCCAGAGTAGGTGTTGATGTGGAATGAATGTTTAGAGATAATAATTCTAAAAGTGTGCAACACAGGTCCTGTGTGTGTGGGTCGACAGTGTCTGACTGAATTACTTTAGCCTTTAAACTATTTGACCGTGTTGAACGTTTAGTATGAAGTGTGGTAGGTCACACTGTAATGTTTGACTGCGTGTGTTTATGTTGAATTTCTCTCAGTTGGTGTTATTGGTTTTTCTGCTCAGTTCGTTTTAAATGCATCAAACATGTCTCTTGTGTTCAATTGATCTCTGAGTGTTAATCAATAAATGTATGGAGGGTATTGTAAGAGGTGACTATTTGGGAAAATTTAACTATTTTACTGCAACTTGACAATAATGTAGAACAAAACAACGATATCCATTTTGCTATGGAGTACTGACCAAGTTTCCTAGATGGAGTATCTTTTTCTTGCATTGGTCATTTTGACAGATTACACAAAAAAAGCTTTCTGTAAAGGCTTCAGAGTGTTTGGGAAGGCTCAGAGTGTGAAGGGTTCAAAGAAACAGTAAAGCAGTTTTCAATCTTCTAAATGTTTAATTCAAGAGACCCTTGTGTTCTATGATGGAATGGTAGGTACAGTGTTTGTGTCAACTGCTTTGCTTGAATACATTTCATTTCAAAGCTTTGAATCTCCAAGGCTGTTTAGCCATTGTATTCATTGTAGAGGTTATATGAGAATATGCGCATATCAATGACCAAACAACAATTTGTATACTTTTTTTATTTCTTGGAGAATGATTTAGTGTTGTGCTTTCCTTTACAATTGCTTTTTATTGTTCCAAGGTTGTTCTTATAGATGATGTACAGTTAAAAGCACAGTATTGATCAGCAACTATTAATCATCCAACTAAAGTAAGAATATTGAGCCATACTACAGCTGGTCAATTTAACATGTATCAATCAGGTTAAGTACAGGGGTTTCCGCCAAGCATACCATGTCCTCGTCTCTCTCACACCCTCTCTTGCCCCTCATAGAGCTACAGTGTGAGCTCAGGGTCAACAAGTCTCTGTTTTGTCGAGGCACAACGCATGGAAACGTTCGCCTCTCTCTGACACCTGCACGCCTCGCTGATTACACAGGAGAGCACTCTGCAGAGACAGGTTTTGGATTCTGAGAGGGGGAGAGAGCGATGGTCCAGGGGTGAAACTGCTGTTCCTGGCAGTTTATCGTGATTGATGCTACGGAGTGCTAAGATTAAAGAAAATGTATCTTTATTTTACATCAAGACTTGGTACACGTTTTGCTCGTCTGGTTCACATTAATATTTTCAATTAAAACACCTAAAATAAATGTAAGCTTGAGTCTATTTTTTTAAATAGATAACTAGTCAAATAACAAGTTGGTTTTAAATAGATTAGTATAGATTGTTCGCATAACCAGCAGCCAGGTCACCGTGCCACTGTGTCTGTGTGAACATTCCTGTACGAGGACCTCGTGGCCTCTGGCCTCTGTTCTCATTAACACACAGGGCCTCCGAGCCCGGGGCCACACACACCAGGGAGGGGCCACCGTGTTCCCCACAACCATCAGCGTTTGGTCGGCCTCCACTGAGACATTGAAGATGAGGCACTATTACACGTCGGTTATGTTTTGAACACCGAGTAGTATCACACTCCTTCTTCAATCCCTTCTAAACAAATATTTATCCCTACTCCTTTTTGGTCCTTCTCAACGTCTGTGTTTTTCAAACTGTTAATGCAACAACCATCACACTGGTTCATTCCACACATTCTGACAAAAACCTGGTTGTTCACCAAAGTGATTGATTCATTACATCAGAGGCATGACGGAACCTAAGGCACAGCACAGTTGACAAAGGCAATGACAATAACATGACATGAATCAGAAAGGGGGAAAAAGAGTAGAAGACTACAAAGTGCTTCACACACAATGGAGAGCAGGCAGTGGTTAAATTAATCATGTTGAATACGTAATCCTACCCAGCCTCAGATCACTGGCCTCATGCTTTATTCATCCTGTCCGCTAAGAAAGTATGTACAGCCTGTCACTCCTGTGTGTGTGTGTGTGTGTGTGTGTGTGTGTGTGTGTGTGTGTGTGTGTGTGTGTGTGTGTGTGTGTGTGTGTGTGTGTGTGTGTGTGTGTGTGTGTGTGTGTGTGTGTGTGTGTGGCGCCCATGTTC
The DNA here is from genome assembly GCF_902167405.1 of Gadus morhua. Classification (NCBI taxonomy): domain Eukaryota; kingdom Metazoa; phylum Chordata; class Actinopteri; order Gadiformes; family Gadidae; genus Gadus; species Gadus morhua. The sequence continues at coordinate 30,026,484 of NC_044059.1, read as the reverse complement.
TTGTTTTGATAGAAGAAAGGCTTGCAGTGATGAGCGAGAGGGGGCGGAGCTCCCGCCTTCCATCCATTCATCACATAACGGCACCCAGCCCCCTGCTGCCGCCTGATTGGCCGCCTCTGCAAAATGGCAAGAGAGAGAGAGAGGGAGGGAGGCAGCAATAGAGAGAGAGAGGGAGGGAGGCAGCAATAGAGAGAGAGGGAGGCAGCAATAGAGAGAGAGAGGGAGGGAGGCAGCAATAGAGAGAGGGAGGCAGCAATAGAGAGAGAGAGGGAGGGAGGCAGCAATAGAGAGAGAGAGGGATTGAGGCAGCAATAGAGAGAGAGAGGGAGGCAGCAATAGAGAGAGAGAGGGAGGGAGGCAGCAATAGAGAGAGGGAGGCAGCAATAGAGAGAGAGAGGGAGGCAGCAATAGAGAGAGAGAGGGAGGGAGGCAGCAATAGAGAGAGAGAGGGAGGGAGGCAGCAATAGAGAGAGAGAGGGAGGCAGCAATAGAGAGAGAGAGGGAGGCAGCAATAGAGAGAGAGAGGGAGGCAGCAATAGAGAGAGAGAGGGAGGCAGCAATAGAGAGAGAGAGGGAGGGAGGCAGCAATAGAGAGAGAGAGGGAGGGAGGCAGCAATAGAGAGAGGGAGGGAGGCAGTAATAGAGAGAGAGGGAGGCAGCAATAGAGAGAGAGAGGGAGGCAGTAATAGAGAGAGAGGGAGGCAGCAATAGAGAGAGAGGGAGGCAGCAATAGAGAGAGAGAGAGGGAGGCAGCAATAGAGAGAGGGAGGGAGGCAGCAATAGAGAGAGGGAGGGAGGCAGTAATAGAGAGAGAGGGAGGCAGTAATAGAGGGAGAGGGAGGCAGCAATAGAGAGAGAGAGGGAGGCAGCAATATAGAGAGAGAGAGGGAGGCAGCAAAAGAGAGAGAGAAGGAGAGAGAACAGCTTGAAGGGAGGGGAGTTCCTGTGTGCATTCTGACACACCACCGAGAGAGAGGGACCAAGGGGAGAAGAAAGCAGAATAAGAGAAGGAGAAATGGATCAAAGACCAGAGCGAGGAACCTAAAGAACATATTTTTTTAGAAAGACTGAAAGATAGTTTTTTCTGGCTCCTAGCCTGTTGCCCTTGTCGTTCTCCAGACCGTGGAATACAAGCACTCCAAGGATATGAAGACCCCATGAAGAGATGGCCGTTGGGTGACGGGAGGTGTTTGAGTGTGTCGATGGGTGCAGCTTGTGTGAGAGGCCTTTGGTTTTCATGCTCCTTTACAATGGGGCTCCAGGTCTTGGCTTGTTGGCATGGAGATGAAGGGCAAGGTGGCATAAACTCTCTGCCATTGGACTGACCACTGCTACCAAACAAACACTTGCTTGTGTGGCTCGTGTTCCCCTCCCTGCTTGGTGTACTATTGTCCGGCCGGTGAAGCTGCTTCCAGTGTGGACATAGGCTTTGGTGTCGTCTTCTGTTGAAATAGGACAGAGGACTGAGAGGAATGAGAGGCATTGAGGTTAGCAAGATAAACAGTTATTGGTGAAGCTCTACTCGGACGAGCACCTCCCCTAGACGTGGAGTTGTCCCATATTCTATGGGGGAAAAGAAAGCACATTGAACATCAGTTTGAGAGAGATATGTGTATTTGCTCTGGTCAAAACGTTGTGTACGTCTTGTATGTCATATAAGACGTAGAGCTGTTCAGAGGAAGGCAGACAGCACAGAGTCCTTCTCCCTGTGTCTTACGCTCTACGTCTGACGAATCCCTTCCTCCCCCTGCCGATGACCTGCTGTCCTCGTTCATTTAAATCCCAACCTGTGCGTGAATACTGGAGGCAGGGGGGACTGTCTCCTTAGGGGGAAGGACCGATGAGAGCTGGAGGACGCTGGATACCAAACTGAGGACAGCGCTGCAAACTGCAGCCTTGGTGGTGGAAGAGAGCGAGAGTGTGGGCGGAAGGAGGGAGACGGCGAGAGGGAGGGAGAGAAAGGGGGGCGTGGCCTTTACTGAACGGATGAATGGAAGAGGAGCAGAGGGGAACAACACGTGCTTTGCCGAGCGAACGTGAGAGCGGGATCCAGAGAGAGGGAGAGCAGAGGAGAGGACATCCCTCACTCGGTCGTCTCCAACGTGGCTCTACGCTGGTTCTTCTTACCCGCTGATGTTTACCGTAGAGCAGGCGCGTCGATGTGGTGGTCCCTCACTGAAGATGAATGGACCGCTGTGCTTCATTCTCCAGCGGCACTCGCGACATGCAGCGCTGGGCTGTTACCCACAAGAACAAGAGTGACCACTGAGCTGCCTTTCGGTTCATGAAATGCCCCGGCAGGTTCAGGTTTATGTAACGTGGAGGCTGTGTTCCATTACCTCGTATGAACAGGCACACCTCGGGGAGCACTGGAGAGCCTCTGGGTGTTTGGATACCAACTTTATAGATCAGTTCATGGATTGACTCGACCAAAATAGGCTTCGCAAAGCTTTTTTCTTTTTTTCTGTTCCTGTCGTGTATCTGTTGATGGTTGATGGCTCCGATAAGCTCAGGACATTCTTCTTCCACATTACCCGGCTTCTAACGAAGTGCCTGAACTTGCCCTTTGAGAGCTTAGCTTAGCGAGCGGGAGGATCGGTACACCTGTACCACACAGAGTGCTTAAGGACTAAACCAAAGCCAAACAGACATGGATGACTCCAGTATTCTGAGGCGTCGAGGGCTCCAGGTAAGGACCACACTGACATTACCCAACGGGAGGGGAATTTATTTCTGTGTGTGAGAGAGAGAGAGTGCCCCAGTGTCATTATGGCTTCACGGTTGTGAATGGCGGGGGGGTAAGGCTTGTGGGGTTGGTGTTTTGTCTTACACAGGATTCCTCTTTGCAGGCAGTGATTTGCACTATGTACAAGTAACAGGATAAGATAAGTGACTCATTAGATGTCCTGTTACCACCCCTGCCTCAATTTATGCCTCCTGACTTTGTGGTCAACTAAAGAACACATTTTAGGTGCATATGTGTTTGTGGCCTGCATGTACAAAATAGTGAATGCATGATGTTAGCAATTTGCACGGTAACTTATGCACGGTAGAAATGGAGTGACATCACAGGCTCACATTCACATGATCTCATTGTGCCAAACCATACAATACAACAATGCAACATGATCACAACATATACAGGAACATTTATTAAGAGAAATTGTAATCAGTCTACACAGCAAGGGCAATTCTTTGTTCGTAAAGCAGTGGATCTCCTGGGCACTAGATAAATCATATTAATGTCAACCACAAACCATTCGCTCTATTGAGAGTTGGCATTGGTGCATATGGGTACGAGGCAGGCCTATATATTATACATCCTGGCCATAGGTAACTTCTACCTTTCATCCACATCTCTATCTCTACGTTTCTCTTCCTCTCTGCGAGCTAAGAGAGGTGGTGGGGGCTAAGAGAGAGGTCCTGGACTGGAGGTAGTATGAATCAAGGTGTTTCTACATACACTGGTTGTGCTGTGACGTTAACAGCTTTCTGCAATAGGGAACGAGGACTGCAACAAGGGTGCAAGGCAGTATATGACCTACATTTGGTCATCCTTTACAATTGTTTTCTTTCAATACATTTTGAGAAGAAAGCTATTACTTTCTTTATGCAAGGCCTAGCCTTTAGATCACACATCCATAACACACACACTCGCTTCCAGGTGAAATGGTGTGGTCTGTATTGGAATGATGCCAGGGAGGAGATGCTAACGGTAGGGGAAATACTTCCATGGTGATTCTGATGGGTATATATCAACCCATCCACTTTAACTATGGGTTGTTCAAGTTATCAGAATCGAGCCGGCATGTTTGACTGAGAGATGACTATGGACGTCAGAGGACAAGGGAACAGGACCATGAACTCTTGCTACTACCGCAACCTGACGAGGACAAATGGATCTGTTTAGACGTGTCTTTAACACCTCTGTGACCAGTCTGGGTTAGAGAAAGACGAGAGATAAGGCTGCTCTGCCCTGTGGAACGGACGGCTGAGCTCCAGCTCTCATAAGAACAGAAGGCTGAGCACCAGTTCATAAGAACAGACTGCTGAGCACCAGCTCATAAGAACAGACTGCTGTGCACCAGTTCTCATAAAAAGCGCTAGAGTGTTTTGAATTTCAGAATAATAAATCCTGACTGGGCATATTTCTTTTGGCTTTCAAGCTTAAAAGGAAATCCTGACATCATTAAAAAACCTTTTGTTTACACTAGTTGATTACATTTTTCTATAAACTGCAATTTCCTGGTTTTACTGTGAACATGTAAAACATGGGTATAGTGTTGTTCTTCTATGGCTAGGTGAGCACAGATCACTGACAAATACCCAGCCTCTCTCTGAGTACAACTGGGCCACTTCACCACAGCGTGGGTACATTCTGCGTCTAGACTGACCCAGTACGGTCTGGGTCTGGACTGACCCAGTACGGTCTGGGTCTGGACTGACCCAGTACGGTCTGGGTCTGGACTGACCCAGTACGGTCTGGGTCTGGGTCTGGACTGAACCAGTACGGTCTGGGTCTGGACTGACCCAGTACGGTCCGGGTCTGGACTGACCCAGTACGGTCTGGGTCTGGTCTGGACTGACCCAGTACGGTCTGGGTCTGGTCTAGACTGACCCGGTACGGTCTGGGTCTGGTCTGGACTGACCCGGTACGGTCTGGGTCTGGGTCTGGACTGACCCAGTACGGTCTGGGTCTGGGTCTGGACTGACCCAGTACGGTCTGGGTCTGGTCTGGACTGACCCAGTACAGTCTGGTACAGTCTAGGTCTGGACTGACCCAGTACGGTCTGGGTCTGGTCTGGACTGACCCAGTACGGTCTGGGTCTGGGTCTGGACTGACCCGGTACGGTCTAGGTCTGGACCGACCCAGTACAATCTGGGTCTGGGTCTGGACTGACCCGGTACAGTCTGGAACAGTCTAGGTCTGGACTGCAGCGTGTTGGAGCGCTGCCATCGCTGGCCTATTGTTGGGATGGCGTCTTCTGTCTTTGTCTGAGCGGGTGAGCTGCAGCCGGAGGCGGCAGAGGCCAATGCGAGCGGTAGGGGGCTGTGTGTTGGCGATGCTCACAGGAGACAATGAGAGGGAGAGACGCCACGAGGTAGACGGTTAGATATGACGAGCAGAGGAGGGATCGGTCCAGCCTGCTAGATGCCTCTGCTGCTTCACTGCCGCTGGACATGGGGGGCTTGTAGGGACAGCGTTGGCCTGTGTGGGTGCATGTTAGTGAGCCAGGGGCATGTCTGGCGTTAGAATTATACCTCCAGGGTGGCCAGGAGAAGGGGGGGAGGTCCGGCAGGATTGAACAAGATTGATTTGATTTCTCAGGGGTCATGGCAATCTCAAGAACCACACATTTTTGCTCAAGGCATAATAAGTAATTCATTAAAAAAGTAATTATAAGAAAAGTAATGTGTGTGTGTGTGTGTGTGTGTGTGTGTGTGTGTGTGTGTGTGTGTGTGTGTGTGTGTGTGTGTGTGTGTGTGTGTGTGTGTGTGTGTGTGTGTGTGTGTGTGTGTGTTGTAAGTTGCACAGCGTGGTAGCCTGTGCCACATTAGCTATTCAGTGATCTGGAACGCATGGCCCAGACTCCCAGCTCCCGCAGAGGAAACATTAGCATTTCTGTAAGAAACGATTGCTAATGGTTGTGTGTCCACAACATAACGAAAACGAGGTGCTCACCTTTCTTCAGATCATACAAGCTGATGAGTCATCTTATTGTTGCCGTATGGTGCTTTACTGGTGGAATAGAATAGGGGAACGGAAAGGATCAGTGCGTGTACCTTTTGTGTTATGTTCTGAGACGTCTCCAGAACATAATGGATCCCGTGTGAGGGCCGCACTGCTCCCAGTCTGACCTGACCCTCAGCAGACCCTCAGAGGCCTCCACACGGCTCATGTTCTCTGCTGCTTGTTGTTCTAACCAGTTCTCCTACTTCAGGTTGTTAATGTTTGGTCACTACTTCCCTCTGCCCTCCTTAGGTCTGAATCATCATCTCAGCCTCTTCGCTGTTCACGGGGCCTTCTAGAAAGAGCGTTGTTGTTTGTGCGTTGTGTTTCTTGCCGTGGTTTGGTCCTGTGGCGGCAGTGGGTCTCGGGCTGATTGAAAGAATTTGCACGGTTTACGCTTATTTCTCCCCTCCTATCGTTGCTCAGCTAGCTATTGGCCAAAGTGCATATCTCTCTCTCTAGGTTTCTCTGTCTAGTCACAGAAAGAGCCTGAGGTTGTAAAACAAATGGAATCTCACTTTTCCTTCAATGAATTCATCATCCAAACCTTCTCCACGCAGAACCTCAGTGGTTCCAGGTAATCCTGTCCTCTGGCAGCTCAACGCTGTGGATCCAAATGAGGCTAAAACAATAAGGAATATTCATGATAAATACGTAAATATTTCATGCCTAGAGAGAGAGGCAGACAATTGCTATTGGTACGGGCTGAAATAGGTACAAAATACCCACCAATTAAAATGCAGTGTTAAATCTCTTTCTGGGATTAGCAGTTATTAAGCTGAGCGGTTGACCGTGAACAGAGCACAGCTCTCCCCTCTGCTGCCGAGGCGGTGCGCTGTGTACCTGAGGCGCCATGGCCTGTCCGCGGCTGCTTCTCCCTCGTGAAGGGGTGCCCGCAGAGCAGGGGTCGCTGGCCTGCAGGCGCTCAGTCAGCTGGTACGGCCTGAGGCTCCACATTATCCAGGAGACCACTGAGACCGCCCCGGAGCCCTGGCAGGTAAGGCCTTCCATACAGGGCTCTCTATTTAGATGGTTTGTCAGGTCAAGGATCATCTCAGCTGTGGCTGAGTTCACGAGGTTTGGATGGAAAGGTGCAATGGGACCCCTAGATTTCTGCAAGCTCATGCCAGCTGGCAAATGTCTAGACTGTGAAACTACAATGCCCTTGACTCCCAACTAAGTCTATAACTTCTCCTGTTCTGGTTGCTGCCTTCTGCTTTGTTGGTACATTTCTCTGCCATCTTTTCATTAGGATCGGTCGGTGAACCGCTGCGCTTATTATCACCCTGGCACGCACAATAACCGGATTATTGTTGCTGCTGTAATCCATGAATGGCTCATTAGCATGGAAATAGTTCTTCCATTTACTGCAGGCTTTAGCCCAGAGTCTCATTCCTCACCACACAGTGAGCTTCCTCCATCCTTCCAAGCCCGGCACCCCCTCTTCTTTATTGAGCTGAATGCATGCTCTTGCCCTATTGAGCAGAGCAGTAAGGCATGATGCCTTCAACCTCCACTTCTGATCGGCTGTCTGTCTGTGCTGTTGGACCCGACCAGGGCACAGGTACACCGACACAGGGTCAGCTGTCTGTCTGTGCTGTTAAACCCGACCAGGGCGAAGGTACACAGGCAGACAGGGTCAGCTGTCTGTCTGTGCTGATAAACCCGACCAGGGCGAAGGTACACAGACAGACAGGGTCAGCTGTCTGTCTGTGCTGTTAAACCCGACCAGGGCGAAGGTACACAGACAGACAGGGTCAGCTGTCTGTCTGTGCTGTTATACCCGACCAGCTACAGTTACACAGACACAGACTCAGCTGTCTGTCTGTGCTGTTATACCCGACCAGCTACAGGTACACAGACAGACAGGGTCAGCTGTCTGTCTGTGCTGTTATACCCGACCAGCTACAGTGACACAGACACAGACTCAGCTGTCTGTCTGTGCTGTTATACCCGACCAGCTACAGTGACACAGACACAGACTCGGCTGTCTGTCATTGCTGTTAAACCCGAACAGGGCACAGGTACAGAAATGCGTGCTTGGTAGTCACCAGGCTTCTGTTTGCCAATCTTTAATCAGGAAAAGCTTCCATGCTGTGTCGTATGACCCATAAGGATTAAGCAGCAAAAGTCAACAATGAATAATTGCGTTTTTCACACAAAGTATGAGTCTGGAATTATTGTTTTAATACGTCTTAAATAGTAATCGGTTTAAATTGATCAGTAGTTAATTGGCATGTAAAGTTTCTGGGTCAGTATTGTAAAATTAAATGATACTGTACTTTACAATGAGTACGGTGTCATTACTACCAGTGCAATTTAGTCTCTTCTTGGATATATTTAAATTACCTGATCCAATGCCAAGTGAAGATCACACGTCCAACCCCTCTGATACTCATTCAGCACTGAAGGAGCTTCTATGTATTCTCTTCTCCTCATCACAACCTCACCCCTTCCCTCTTCCCTCTGCACTGTTTCCGTTGATCTTTTTAAGGCAGAATGGCTCTGCATGGTAATGGGAAAGAGCTGCCTTTCGGCAGGACCGCTGCCAACAGATAGAGGGTTCTGGAGCGAGGGAGAGGGCAATGGCAGACTGATGGACTTCTTCAATCATCCTCACACTCTGACATTTTCAAGCAGGAAAGAATAGTTGCAGCAGAGAAGTAAGAATGCAATCAAAGCATGACTCCATTGTTTGGTGTCTGGTGTATTAACTATGGACCGTTGGTGAGACCCATGCTGATGCAAGATTACATTGTAAAAGTCCTTCCTCCAACCAGGGCTTGTCAGTCCTTTGCGATTCCTGTTGCTCCCTTTGAACAAAATGTTACCATGGGAAGAGAATTGCAGTACACAGCGTAGTTGTCATACAAGGAATCCTGGAGATTTATTGCAAGCTAAATTGAGGTCAAAGTCACACAAAGACTTTAAGACCTTCATTTCCACTAGCTTACAGCATTATCCAGAACAACTTCATTGTCTCCAATTAAAAATAAGTAAATGCTAACAATATATTTTAACCCGCAGTAGACATGGTACTTCAACTACTTCAAGCTCAACATGCTTCTTCATGGAATTCATTAATTCCTTCCGCGGTTATTTCCATCACATACCGTGGGAGTAGATGTTTATAAATGTGCAACATATCCCTTAATCTCCATGGATGTACTTTGCATTCGTTCCAGTGGTGGTGGGAGCAGCTGTCCTGTTTGACCTCACGGAGTACATTGTTCAGCTGATATCGACTGGATGCCTGGGAGATGACCAGAGCACTTGGGTGCAGGCCAACTCTGTGTTCCCTAGCGCTATGCATCCTTCAAATCCTTCTAGTCAAGACAACGGTCCTACATACATGCCATGTTCTGCCGAGGCTTGCATGCAATGCAGCTGTGATGCGGCATAAAAGCAGCATTGTCGTCAACAATGTTGCGTCACTGGATGTTTTTTTGCGTGGAGAGTGTCTCTGGAATGGCCTTTGGGTGAAAGGATCTCTAAAACACTGCTGTGACCCCAACCCTCATCGTAACGGGGAGTGAAAGGTGGGATAGGGGAAGTGGAGGGAGGCCTTGACACACAACATGAATTTTAATCTCTAGACTCAGATCGTCATTACACCTCAGTGAGGCATTACAACCCGCTTAACTAATGAGCAGATGTGGGAACACGCTTTGTAGAAAACTCTCTGTGATGGCTGCAGCAGCACCTTGTTACCGTGACGTCTGTCGCCTGCCGGCCAGGGAGTCACTGGCTGGGAGGGGCCGGGCCTGTCAGGGAGGGACCCAGCCCGTCAGGGACTCGGACAGGCGTGGAGAAAGTGTGGAGGCAATCAAAGTTTCTGTAGCAGCAAGCCAGAGGTCCAGATAATAGTCAAGGCTCTGGTGTCTCTACGGCGACTCCACTGGAACAGCATGGCTTTGGATACGGCTCATTAAGGTGCGACGTACGGGAAGGAGTTTTATTTAGATTGTATGTAAATGAGTTGTCTTACTGAGATCCTAAACGTCATGCATTGCGTGTAAACACTTTATAGAACAGATCTCGTATGTTGCGTGCTTCTGTTTCTGGTACATGGAACCTTTATGATCGATTTCTCATAATGCATTGGACGACCAAAGATTTTCTGGTCCCCTTTCGATTGTGTTTCGATATGAATGTCAACATATGTTGTCTGTGAATTTCTTTACATTATTTTTCGTACAGTAAATGCGTCAATTTAGCTGGTACAAGTTTGTTTTTGTATTAGATCGCTTTGTGGACTACAACTCTTCGCTGCTCACGACACGTATGATATGCATCACCACTCACACACAGATCCCGCTCGGACCACGTTCGGGAGACATCCGGGTCCAAAACACACAGGCCTCTTGATGTGATAACTCCTATAGATGGCTCCGTGGACTGTGGCAGAAGAGGCAGCATCAGCCCTGTGGGTTGAGAAGGGGAGGGATTGTGTTATGAGGTGACGTCACATAGGCCACATGTAGTCTTTCTCGTTATGTCTTTTTCACAGCCGTGAGAATCATAAAATATACTGTCAAAAAAATATTATTTAGACCCACACAAAACATGTGTAATCCAAGGCCTTTGATGACTGGGACCAGAAAAGAATCAATAACTTTTCATTGACTCCCATTCTGATCTTCCTAGCCTAGAGGTGCGATGGGGATAGTGGAAGGGGCGTGACTTACGAGCTCTATACTTTATCCAGCTCCTCATAAAACCCATCCAAAATGTGTTGTTTTCAGCATGGCAAACCAGTGGGAAAACATTCTACACAGCACTGTACTGGAATTGGTTCATTCATTAGCGCTTTGGCATCATAAATGAAAATGTGCTGTTAAATAGTTCATGTGGTTGAATGCTAATTAGAGGCCTGGGATATCAAACTCATTCTTTATTTTAAACCTGTTGTTCTGAACAGAATGTTGTTCACCAGCTATTGGTTGTACCGTTCTCTATACAAATGAAGCATGAGCAAGAAACGGACGTATAACACACAAAACCCATACCGGTGCACATGGCAGAAAGAACAGGTTAAACACAGCTTACTGAGGACTAAGCTGGACTTTGGCTGCAGACTCCAACGCGTGTTCTTAATTCTAGGAGGAGAGTACATAAAATCAATGCATGATGAAGCTAAAGCAGTCGTGCTCACTGTATTTTCCTCATACAATGTCTCTGCCTTGCTTCAGTCTTTTTTGTCATTCATTTTTCTAAAGTCCTCCTCCCACTCACTCCTCTCATGTCTCTGTGTTTCATTATCCATCTCCTCTCTCCTCACTGTCACTACACTCACTCTCTGGTGGCATCTTGTTGGTTACCAAGTGAAAAAAAATCCATTGAGCTCATGTCGTAACCACAGCAACCACTGGGACAAGAATATGACCTCATAGTGAGTGGAGGAGAGAGGGTGGAAGCCAGCGGGGGAATGAGGGAGATCAGCAGCTGTTGTACTTGCTTGAGTTAATGTAACATGGCTTGCTATATATTCTATAGACTCAATTTAAAGATGGCTGTCAATCAACCATAATTCTTGCCTCTGTTGTTAAACACGATAAGCGTAGGTGTGAAATGCAGGAGGGGGAGTTTGTGTATAAATATTCATCATAAATAATTGTTGTTATGCTCACAATCAAAATAGTTTTAAGTAAAACATTTAAGAAGACAATCTTTTTCAGATTAAATTCTGGTCGAAATGTTATATATTGTTATATAATATATAATGTTATATAAATGGCTGGTCTGCTCACAGAGTCAAGTGATAGAAGTTAAATGTGACCATGAGTAGCAGGACTAACGTATATAATGTACTCTTTAAAGTAAGAGTTTATCATTGGGAGGCACTGTGTGTGTCCGAGCTGTGTCTATTTGCTTCTAAGGTGCTGAATTGCGTATGCATGTGGCTCTTATCGGCCAGCTGGTTCTGGGTCTGTTTATTTTAAATATGTAGCACAAGGCTGATGCTGACTTTGCAAGCAGCCAAGTACTCACCAAAAGAATAGAAGTAACAAATGTCCCCCCATTCAGTCGATGTTATGCTGGCGAGTTATGGGAAAATACCACCGTTTTGCTCCAGTGTTCGAAGTTTGCAGTTTGCAGAATTTTTCCAAAGATTAATTTTTGGCTTGGCCTCTTCAGAAAATCACCTTTCATTGTCACATACTTTTACAAAGACCTTCTTTAAGACCTCACATCAGCCATTGGGTTAATGTTTGAAGGGCCGCAGGTAGTGAGAATGGCAAGCTGATTGGAAACAAGGACCAATCTCCTTTTGTTCTCTCTGGCTCTCTCTGGTGTGGGCTCTTTATGAATTCAACCTCCATAGGAGAACATAGGTATTCAATTTATTTGTAATTCATTAGAAATCCAAAATGTTTTATTCATTATACACGGTATTAAAGATTGACAAATTCAACTTCAAAACCAGAATAATATTTTTTTTTATCCTTGAATCAAGAAGATATTGGCTAGTGCCATAAGGTCGGTTATAATTTAGTTCCACAGGTTAACCAAATTAAAAGGAAATAACTGAATATTTTAAAATGTTCAATGTATCCAACAAATTGAGCAAAAAATATAAAACAAAAGATACAGTCAAATGCATATCGGTATTATTGTGACTTAGCCTGTATATAATTAATTAGGTGAATGCATCTACTATATATATTGAAACTTTTTTGGACTTGGAATATGTTATTCAACCCAATCTTTTTCGTTGTTTTGCAAAATCTTTCACATGCGCACATACTTGCACACTGCGTCCCACTGTTCCCCTACAGCCACCCTTTCAAAGGTCCCTGTTGCACTCATATTCACCCTCCAGATCTGCTGCTTCTGGCCAGCGGGCGACAGACTTCAAAGAGTGTGAAATGACATGTCTAGACATGACCCTATAGCTCTCCCTGCCCGTGTGTCTCTGGTTGTGTGTTTGTGTGTGCGAGGGGAAATGTGTTCAAATAAACCCAAACACACATGCTGAGAGATGTATTTCCAAGTCGGTGGCCAAAAGTTGTTTACCCGCTCAGACGTCTGCCTCAGCCGCAGAATCAACAAACACTGCAAGATAGCTCGTTGTGTTTTGATGTTTCAGTATTTAAAATCAAGAATGGACAATAAACTGCATTCCCCTTGTACACTACATTTCACTTGTGGCAGCATTGTTAGGAACATGAGTTGATGTTTGCAGCACCTCTTCCTAGATCACTTTATGCATTATGTATTCCAGATAATTGGGGTCATATGTGGCCGCAGCAGGAGAGGAGGGAGTGATGGAGCGATGAAGGAATGTCTGAGATCACACTGTCACTCTTCCTCTCCTTCCCTTGGGAAATTAGCTCTCTGTCATCCTCTCTCTGTATCTCCCTCATCCGCTATCTTTATCTCTCATCCTACATGTATCTCGCTTCCTCTCTCTCTGTATCTCTCTTCCTCTCACCTGCAGTACATAGAAACAGGGAGATATCTTCATTCATGTCCCTGTTTTATACATACCATACTACCAATGCACATACTCCATGTAAGCTTTAATTTAAAACACTCAACTCACATGCAGCAATCAAGTGATTTGCGTGCAGGCTGCAGGCCAGATCCTGTTCAGCAACATGCTCCATTCTGTGGGTATCTGGGTCACAGAATTACACCTTTCCTCTTTCAGACAGTCTATCCACACTCCTAGCATCTGATTACATTAGTCACTGAAGAGAGATATCCCATCAGGCTAGCATGTAAGTCAGGGCCTACCTACGCTACGGTAGCTTTGATTGTAAACACATCATAAAGGTCTTCATGCCATTAATATATGACGTTATAAAAGTAACCACTCGTGCCTTATGGTCAGCTTTACAGGAAGGATTGGCTAAACCCATCCCTCTGGCTGTAGCTTTACAGGAAGGATTGGCTAAACCCATCCCTGTGGCTGTAGCTTTACAGGATGGATTGGCTAAACCCATCCCTCTGGCTGTAGCTTTACAGGAAGGATTGGCTAAACCCATCCCTGTGGCTGTAGCTTTACAGGATGGATTGGCTAAACCCATCCCTCTGGCTGTAGCTTTACAGGATGGATTGGCTAAACCCATCCCTCTGGCTGTAGCTTTACAGGAAGGATTGGATAAACCCATCCCTCTGGCTGTAGCTTTACAGGAAGGATTGAATAACCCATCCCTGTGGCTGTAGCTTTACAGGAATGATTGGCTAAACCCATCCCTATTGCTGTGTGTTTCACATCAGCGTTGTGTTGAAGCCCTTGAGTGGTGCACCTGCCTCCTTCCAGCCGAAGGGCCTTCCACCAGTTGGCGGACACTGGTGCTGCTATTGAATGGCTGAGGGAGGTAGGGCCTAGCCTGAGCTTTTCCAACATGTTTGTAGGGTTTGGTTAAACCAGGGATGGGCCGCACACGGTCCGCATCCTCACTCAGTCAGGCCCGCACATAATTTTTATTTAATAAAAAAAAGAAAAATAGAATCAAGTTACAGAAAACTTGGTTAAGAAAGAAGAAAAGCAGAGTATCTGTTCATAGAATTCAAAGGCAAATCCATGTGTCTAGTTTGCTTAGAAACGATATCAGTCATGAAAGATTTCCACTGAAGTCGCCACTACAACTACTACAACTGCCCTGAAGTGAATATCATGCGTGTTGGGTTTGAGTTCATTGAGTTGTTTCACTTAATGTTGAGCCACTGTTTTTCAGTTTTGTTGCTTCATTGAATGATGATGTATGTGAGCCCTTTGCACTGATCAAAATACTAACCAATCATGTGCCTGTTGGAGCATGGAAAACATGAAATTAATGTATGTTGGTTCAATCAACATACCATACATAGGTTATGAATCTGGAAGATTTTGTAGGTAGTGGCCATCCCCAAAATGCACCAGAATACAGGAAATCATATCCAACAAATTCAAAAATGTGTAGCTTCTGTCAGTTTACGTCTAGTTGAAGTGCACAGTCACATGGCCCTCTGATGGTGATGATGAAGGATTGTAGCCCTCTTATCAAGAAAGTTGCCCATCCCTGGTTTAAACAATCCATATGTGATGATAGGCTATATGTTGGCCCTTGTTAGCCAGGTCCATGTATATGTTGTTTACAGTTACAAAAATAGACCTTGTGTTGGATGCATACATCTGGTCATAATTTAAAATATTAAATTGGACTTGTACAGTTCATTTCTATCTTAGTCTATCTCTCTCTCTCTGCCTCTCTCTCTCTCTGTGCGTCTCGCTCTCGCTCTCTCTGCCTCTCTCTCTCTCTGCCTCGCTCTCTCTCTCTCTCTCTCTCTCTGCCTCTCTCTCTGCCTCTCTCTCTCTCTCTCTGCCTCTCTGCCTCTCTCTCTCTCTCTCTCTCTCTGCCTCTCTCTCTCTCTGCCTCGCTCTCTCTCTCTCTCTCTCTCTCTCTCTCTCTCTCTGCCTCGCTCTCTCTCTCTCTCTCTGCCTCTCTCTCTCGCTCTCGCTCTCGCTCTCTCACTCTGCCTCTCTCTCTCTCTCTCTCTCTCTCTCTCTCTCTCTCTCTCTCTCTCTCTCTCTCTCTCTCTCTCTCTCTCTCTCTCTGCCTCTCTGCCTCTCTCTCTCTCTCTCTCTCTCTGCCTCTCTCTCTCTCTGCCTCGCTCTCTCTCTCTCTCTCTCTCTCTCTCTCTCTCTGCCTCGCTCTCTCTCTCTCTCTCTCTCTGCCTCTCTCTCTCGCTCTCGCTCTCTCACTCTGCCTCTCTCTCTCTCTCTCTCTCTCTCTCTCTCTCTCTCTCTCTCTCTCTCTCTCTCTCTCTCTCTCTCTCTCTGCCTCTCTCTCTCTCTCTCTCTCTCTCTCTCTCTCTCTCTCTCTCTCTCTCTCTCTCTCTCTCTCTCTCTCTCTCTCTGCCTCTCTCTCTCTGCCTCTCTCTCTCTGTCTCTCTCTCTCTGTCTCTCTCTCTGTCTCTCTCTCTGTCTCTCTCTCTGTCTCTCTCTCTCTCTCTCTCTCTCTCTCTCTCTCTCTCTCTCTCTCTCTCTCTCTCTCTCTGCCTCTCTCTCTCTCTCTGCTGATTGTGCAACTCGCCTGTATGTGTGTTGAAACAGACCCCAGACAGCTCTTTGTTGGAGGCCTAATTGTTGGATTTTGGAGAATAAGCTGCAGTAAACACACCTGCCAATCAACTACTCTCTCTCCCTAACCCCCTCTCCTCACTCTCTGTCCAATCGTCAGCCACACACCGTCTCTCCTCCACCCGTCTCTCCTCCACCCGTCTCTCCTCCACCCGTCTCTCCTCCACCCGTCTCTCCTCCACCAGTCTCTCCTGCACCCGTCTCTCCTCCACCCGTCTCTCCTGCACCCGTCTCTCTCTCTCGCTGTCTCTCTCTCTCTCTCTCTCTCTCTCTCTCTCTCTCTCTCTCTCTCTCTCTCTCTCTCTCTCTCTCTCTCTCTCTCTCTCTCTCTCTCTCTCTCTCTCTCTCTCTCTCTCTCCATTCCCTCCAGATAAAATGTGCCACTGAGGCGTTGCAGATTTCATTTGAATGTGTATAGTCCAATTAGGATTACCTTGTTTTTTGGCTGGCAGCACGGATGGGGCTTAAACTACAAGCCAGTGCTGCTGCTGTGCTGGAACACACGACAGGCAGAGAGATGGACCATATTCATCTCTTTAGATACAGGGATGCTTGTGTGAATGTAGTTCTTTAATGTACTGTAAATGGTCACCGCCCCTTAGGTCTGGGCTGTGACCCTCGGTGACTCCTCCAGTCTGGGGCTCTGCTCAGCCAGAGCCTGCATCTCCTTCACGACTCAAAGAAAGAAGAGAACAGGGGAGCGGTCCTTCTGATAGTTTGGTGTCTTTGCAAAGGTGTGAGGGCTCCGTAGAACTTGGTACGGATTGGTACGGACCAAACAATCAAACACTGGGTCTCTGGTCACTTCAGGACGAACCACGGTTAGGTTCACTTCAGGTGAGAACATGATCCGAAACCAAACACACAGTCTCAAAGCTGCTCAGCTGGATAACCTCTTATAACAGCCGAATGTTCGGCCCAAATAAACTGAACTATAGCTGAGAAAGCGCCCTTATAAAAGTATATTAATGTATAAATGTGATGGCAACTCTCAAATATATGTCCTAAACCTACATACCAGATGTGTTGTTGGATGAATATTTGTTCTTATTGTACTACAAAATATAGCTGCAAAGAATAGTCAGCAGCATTTGGAGGTTTATGGAGGATGTGAATAATTTATGGTGGATTACATTAAATATTAAACATATTATTTAAAACTCTGCAACTACAGAGGTACTTTGATCTGGCTGGTGTTTCCCTATTTTGCAGTAACACGGCCAACTCTGAACTGCCTCCCAAGTGAATATGGAACACAAAAGGTTAATTACCATTACTCTCATAATGCGACAAAGACAAAAGAGATGGTGTTTGATCCCAGGAGTGTGGGTAATCATAAGCCTGTGTCTATTAAAGGACAGGTAGTCAAGCAAGTCACTCAATTCAAATCCTTGGGTATTACTTTGGATTGCAAGTTACAGTGGAGCTTTCATGTGGAGTATGTTTGTTCAAAGATCTCTCAGCGGCTATATTTTTTGCGTAGAATAAGGCTCCATGGTGTGGATAAGTAGTACATTATGATGTTGTTTTATAGAGCTACCATTGGGTCCATAATACGCTATGGCATCACAACATGGTTCGGTAACCTTACCGTAAGAGCCAAAGCACAACTCCAGAACCTTGTTAAGAGGGCAGGGAAGATAATGGGGACCCAGCCCCCATCCTCCTTAAAGGAGATTTTTGAGGACACAGTTAGGAAGCAAGGTGCTAAGATAGCCACAGACCCAACCCATGTCCTAAACATGAAGTATGAGCTGTTGCCTCTGGGCGAAAGATACCGGCTCCCATTTTTTAGGCTAGATAGATTAAAGTTCTCCCTAGTACTGCTATCAATTAAGCTACTTAATGGAGGGAGCGTGATGGAACAAGTGCATAATTGGGGGGGCAATAATGCAATACTATATTTTTATAATGGGTTTCAAGGTGGGGGTTAGGCCATGTGTTTGGGTGAGGCCATGTTTTGGGTAATGCCATTTTGTTTCATGTTTTATGTTTTATGTATGTCCATGTAAAACCTTTATGCATGTGTCGCCGACGCTCTCTGTTTGCCCAAAGCAAATTTCTCTTGTGAGAGAGACAATAAAATACTTAGCGTACTTACTCGCATCTAAAAGCAGCTTCTGAATGCTTTGCCTCTAGGTCCAAGGAAGATACAAGATAACTATTTTTAGTTTCCAATGTACTTGATATTGTATAGCTATCCATCGTCACCTTGCTTGAAGTGTGTATGTGATGGCCATCAAGCTTATTTATAAAAAGCAAGAAAGTTGTAATTCTGTCCATGACAGCCTGAGTCTGTAAAGGGATGAGACCAAACCCCCAGTCTACTCCTGATATCAATCCTGCCCCATCCTTTTCTACCTCTTTGTGATCCTATAATGAATGTCTGCTTACTTCATAGGTACAGACACACACATCTCCCCTCAGTCCCATGCACACACAATCACTGAGTGCTGACAATTACCAGCCACCATTGGAGGCGTGGGTTGGGAGGTGGAGTGTCACGTGCCATCGTTTGGAAGATTAAAAGCCTACCCAAATGGAATCATCCCCCTACACACTCGCGCACACACACACACACACACACACACACACACACACACACACACACACACACACACACACACACACACACACACACACACACACACACACACACACACACACACACACACACACACACACACACACACACAGAGATGAAGCACATCCACTAGACACACTCACTTTATTTTCTCTGTTTTTATGTCATTGCCACTAATGGGGATTGGTTGTTTTAATGTGTCGTTGCATAGCCTTGGTGTCTTGTAATGGTTGGAGGTACACATGTCTAAGTGTCTCTCCATGCTCTCTGTACTGTCTGCTCCCACTGGTCACAAACAGCAGTGGGTTAGACTCTGGGCTGGCCCCGTGTGGCCCGTTGGCTGGCAGCCATTAACAGGTCCTCGAGGGATTCATTAAGACCCCTGGCCAATGTCCTCAGCCCACTGCAGACAACTAGTTCATTCACTTAGTGGGCTTTATATGCGGCACTTAAACCAGCCGTCCATAGATTAGTGCTAGTGATCCTGCTCCTTTGTTCACCTCCTTCCATCCTTCTCTGGTTCTAGATGACCTGTGTCTGTAAATACATAGAAATGCAGATAGAAAGCCATATACACTCAATAAAGCGATGACATTTTTGATCGGAGTTCCTTTTTGATTTGAATTCCCATTTTCATAAACATTATCCAATATTTAGAATGCGGCGTGTGAGTTCCTTTATTGTGTGTTTCTCATCACTGATCCTATGTGTGATGAAGAGAGCTAGCTGCTGGCCACGTCTTCAGTACAGTAATTGGCTCCATTGCCGTGCTTCCCTCCCGTGCCGTTGTGTTGATTGCCTGGTTTCAGCTCGACCCTAACATGTTATTACACCGGTCTCCCTTGGCAAGCGCACACACGCACTGTGATATGTGTTTATGAAGGCACACGTTGATGTAGAAGTGTAAACCTGGTTTGATTCTGAAATGTAGGCCTATGCTTCACCAGCACTCAGTACTACCACTACAATAGCCCTCACTGTAAAGTGGGATTCACTCCAAACCTCCACAACGCTCATTTGCTGAGATAACTGTGAGAGTCTCCACTAATGCATAAAGAGCTGATCAGGTAATTGGTTTTCAAAACACTCTGGTCCCAGCTCTGTTTCCACCGTAGACAATGTTTTTCTACGTTTGCTATCTCTGATTCATCGCCGAGATGTGATGAATCAGTTCAATGTTACCACCAGTTTAGGGGAAAACAGTCTTTCACGATGTCCATCACCTCACTTGCATGTGCTTCTAATTTAAAAAGTAAAATAAATGAGAGCTCTCCTTGCGCTAGTGGTGCTGCATTGTTGTGAATACCATACCATGCCTAGTACACCGGGTCATGTGTACTTGCTGCACACTGTATACTCATTCTCTCACTATGAGATAGACCTGGATGCCTGAACCGTGGTCGACTGCAGGTTGAAGGATGTACTGCCAGGTGTGATCCTATCAAGGGGTCATATTGGGCCAAAAATAAATCTAGCTTCCTCCCACAGAGGGGTGAGTGTCAGGTGTATTCAGGGACTCATCTCTGAAGACTGTATTTACTTGTTCTCGTGGTCTTTGCATTAATGTTGCATGTGGGGTTTTTGTATTCTGAGCATTCATTCGAGGTCTACACACACACACACACACACACACACACACACACACACACACACACACACACACACACACACACCATCCCAAATATATCTGGCCTGAAATGTGGGGATAGGTTTTTCGCACTTTAGAACCAAAGCCAGTGGGGCATGTTTCCGAAGTTCTCTCCCTTCTATACTCACACTCTACAGCCTGTCCTTGTGCCTCATATGGCACCTATCCATCAGGGACACTGTTCTTTGTTCCCACAATGAGCTGCTTTATTTACTAGGGATTATTGGTGAGTGTGTGTGCACCTTACTACCTGGCACTGCCTTCCCAATTCTGCCAATCCCTCATTTGGCACAGCGCTGTGGGGCAAAGACTGGGCGCAGAGGGCATGGAACACACACACACAGACACACAGACCCACACACACAGAGACACACACACACACACTTAAAAGTCAGCCAAAATTGAGAATCAGTTATTGGTCTGACTTTCCATGGATTTTAGGGCATGGTTGGGTTGGGGTATCAAATGCACACAAACCAGGCCTGAATCAGCTCTCCCTGGCTGATCCCTGGATGGCTCCTCCCTACATGTCTGCAGAGCTTAAAGTGGATTATAGGTGCAAGGGAGGAAGAAGAGGGGAAATAGAATCTGGGATAAGATCCGCATTGGCCTCTGCTGTGATGTAGCACCAGGCCCCTTCCTGCGCCTGCAGCTTGAGGCTGCATCTGGTTATAGGATAATGGCATCAGCATCCCTCTGCTGTGTCCTACATGACTGAGAGGACCATGTACACACACTTATACACACACAGACGCATGCACGTGCAAGTTTGTGTGTGTGTATATCTATACAAATTTTCCAAAAGTACTATGACAAACACAAGAAGACCCATGGAATAAGCAGGCACAAATTAGTTTTCTCTGCTTCTCCATGATTGCATTAGTCTTGTTCAGGGGACTGCCTGGAAATTATGCAGGCTGTGAAACACAAACACACACGTCACACGCTGCTCTGCCCGTTGCTGGCCTCTGCAAAACAGTCACTTTGGCTCACTCTCTGTGCTCCTAACTCCATTAGAGCCATTAGCTTATCTCCAATACAGAACGAGGGAGGGAACACAGGAGTAGGTGGACAGTGTATGGGAGAGGGCGGGAGGAAAAGAAGGGATGGATTGAAATGGAACCCACCAGCACAATCCCTGTCTGTGTGGTTATTAATCGTTGTGCTGTGTTGTTAATGTAAATAGCTTTCTATGTCGTTTAGAATTTTCCATTTCTTCAGCCATTTGTCGAGATATGTGTTGATTAAAGTATCAACGTTATTGGTTGAAGGATATCAGCAGATATGTTGTATATTGTGCTGTTCTGCTTTACGGTATAACACACCTCAGAAAGAACCCCTAATAGAACAAACCATTCAGCTCCTCGCAGCGTTAGGCGGTGTTGTATGGTTTTGTCTCTTTTCTCTCTTCTCAGTTGCCGTTTACCATGTCAACTCTTGTCCTTGCAAAAGGCCATTTTCAAATGCACACACAGATGTTTACAGATGTGCACACACTCCTGCATGAGGCTTAATACACATTAGCTTACTTAAAGGGGTCAACCACATAATGGCCAAAAACTCAATATGCATCCTCTGCCAACCAGCACTATCTGCCTGTTCTCTCAGCTCTCTCTGTTCACCCGTTCCTCTAATTAGATGAACAACATGCCTGCACCCCCACAAACATCATATTGTGTACACACAAATCCTTCCTGATCACTCCTTACGCCCAGTGTATTTAACATTTTGAGTCACTTTTGATCAGTCACTATTCTTTAGTCTTCAGAAGAAGATACTTCTTTGTTGTATTATGCACCCCATGACAACGCGCTACATGCATATTTTAACTTGTACCACAGTGACACCAGCTGGTGTTGTTGTAATATTACAATATTCTAAATCAAGAATCTGAGTGATCTGTGAACGATTAAAATGTATGGATTGAATGTATGCAAAAAAGAATCAAAGTATGTAATGTGTATAATAACTATCTTCTGTTTCTCTCTTTTTTCCAGAAGGAGCTAAGTCTTCCGCGGAGGGGTAGTTTGTAAGTACCCTTCTTCCTCAGTGTTGTGGTTGGAATGCTTGGCTAATAAAGGTGGTCACATCCAGAAATGGTGCACAAAATGCCACATGGAGAACTGCAATGAATGTGTTGAATCACCATGCAGCATTCTCACAATACACTTTAGAATGAAAAATAATACCTAGGACAAAACATACAGGAAGCAAATCAAATGGATCGAATAAACATCCACATCAATAACGTCAATGGTAAAAGACGTTTTGATTTGACAATGACTAATTTAAAAAATAGTTAAAATAACTAGGTTAAAAGGGATTTTTTTAAATGGGCTGGACCTAACTAACTTTTATGGTTTAAGATGTGCTGTACTGAAGTGAATGAAGGTAGGTCTCAGTGTTGATGGGTTGGACCTGACTAAGTTCTAAGGTTTAGAGTAGGCTGTACTGAAGTGAATAAACGTAGGTCTTGGTGTTGATTCAAACATTTCAACTGACCATGCCTCTGAACTGGGCCGTGCAGAGATACGGTTTAGGGTAGGCCCTGCTGAACCGGTTAGTGTTGACTGAAGGTAGGTCCAGGGAGTGGTATGGACTGAGTGAAGAGAGACGCTTTATACAGTGCACTAGCTCTGATAAGTGAGGTGGTACTGTGATACGATGGCACTTCAAAGGCTGTCTGAGATCTGGGCTCCCAAAAGCGGGTGGTAACGATCACCCTTCAAATATCTCTATTCTTTGTTTGTATTGATCTTAATTTTAGACTGAAGCAAAAAAGAGTGAGAAATGATTGTCCCGACCATTTTTCCGACACGCTTCGAACAAACACGCTGCCGCCAGTGTCTTTAAATAATCCGCTTTGTTCCAACGTCTCCAGTATTGGCTCAGAAGGTGTGTTGTACCGGGCAGCCATAGCGCATAGCAGAGCTGTAGCTCTACAGAGGCTCTGGTTGCAGAATGTTTGGTCCACCACATTGTTACCTGGTAACCTCTCTGCACTGGGAGAGCTCGGCTGGCTGTCCGGCTGACAGACGGGAGCACCTGGCCTGGGACACACACGCACACAGACACACACACACACACACAGACGCACACAGACACACACACACACACACACACACACAGACAAAGACGCACCCACGCAAACACACACAGACGCACCCACACACACACACACACACAGACGCACACACACACACACACAGACGCACACACACACACACAGACGCACACGCACACATACGCGCAGACACACACACAGACACACAGAATAAAAGTGGAATTAACATACTTTTTCATAATATCATTATATTTGAAAGGATATGTTCACCAAGTGATTTTTGTCTTGTGTTTTAAGTGTTTCTCTATTTACCCTCTATGCATTCATTTTGACCCTGAGGGAAAATATGTCACCTATATTTTACTCTGTTAACCAATGTCAACGTTTGAGTAGCTACTCAAGCTGGGTCCTTTTTTTTTCATGTTATTGGGATGAAGCGTCAAACCAATTAAATAGTTTAAACTAATGGCACACATAATGCTGTTTCAACATACGATACTGACATATTCTGGTGATTTATCTTTGAAAGGTACATACTTAACCCTGGATCCATGTGCATTTGGATAGTTTTGTGATGAGGCTGTAGCTGGTGAGTTGGTTCCGTTGACCTACTGCTACCGTGATGTTTCCACCAACTGTAAAGGGGACCGTCCATACTCTCCGTGATTATACAGCAGCTGCAAAGCCCAATTAAGAAAGCTTCCAGTAAAGGGTTAAAAGCCAAAGTTCAAAGGGGTGTGTGTGTGTGTGTGTGTGTGTGTGTGTGTGTGTGTGTGTGTGTGTGTGTGTGTGTGTGTGTGTGTGTGTGTGTGTGTGTGTGTGTGTGTGTGTGGCAGTGCACTATAACAGCTGAGCGCTCTGGTTTAGATGGATGAAAGCCTATTTATACTGTGTGTAAGTGTGTACCAGGACACTGGCTGGTTTCCGACCACTGATCGACACAGCTCTGTGTATGTCACCATCACACTCTACCCTCCTGTCCACGCTGAAATGACCCCATCAGGATGGGGATAGTGAGTCTGAATCTGTTCCACATTTTGCCAAACTTGATGTTTACTCATACAATGGCTGAGTGAAGTCTCTCTCTCTCTCGCGCCTATAAGTCTGGAATCTGCTGGGTGATTGCATTGACCCTGTTGCCCCTGGCTACACTGTTAGCCCCTAACACCCAATGGCTCTATACCCCCTCACTGGAACTAAGTAGCAGTATTATAATGCTGAGCAGATCGATCTTACTCTCTCCTTCTGTAACTTTTGTTTTCTCTGTGCTCTGATGCAATCCCTCGAGCACACACACACTCGGACACACACAGACACACTCGGACTCACACACACACACTCGGACTCACACAGACACACTCGGACACACACACACTAGGGCTGTCAAAATTGCTCAAAAATGACATTCGAATGTTCGTTTGGAAAAAAATCACGAATTCGAACTATTCGAATATCTGGTTGCCTATTTTACGCAGTTGCCGTCAATATGTCAATAATGCGACAAAACCATGGGTCAAATTAGCGGGATATATATATCCTATAAACAGCCCAGTAACGTGGAGGCCTAATCATGAAAAGCCACAACTTTGTATCGCTTGCATTTCACCACCACACCTGCAAGCGCGCAAACTATAGTAATCTGAAGAAGACGCCCGCTTCTGAATGTTACAAAGTATGCTAGTGGTAACGTTCCTTGCTTTGCTTACCAAGTTACCATTTATCGAGAAGGCCTATTAAAATCGATAAAGAAAGATATGCATGTCGCCTACGTCTTCCACCATGCCAGCGAAAGGGCACTTCGCACTACGCACCGTTCGGATTCATGAAAAAAAAGCTGTCTCGGACTTTGCCGAGAACATTGCGTTATAGCAGCTTTCACCAGCCAGACTACTAGCTCCCTGAGCTCTACTTCGGATGCTTATTGAATGGCATAGCCGAGCTGGAATACCTATATCCAAGTACGGAAACCCCGAGGGGATAAAATACATTCGCTCTTCACAATACTAGTCTGTTACACTTGTACCGCGGGAGTGTTTTTTCACATTCGAATATTATGAGGGACATCGCGAACAGACAGAGGCTCATTCACAAAGCAGATAGAGGCGCTTGTACCGCGGGAGTGTTTTTTCACATTCGAATATTAATTTTCACGTTCGAATTCGCGTTTTTGGATACATTTCGAACGAATATTCGAACTTCGAATATTCGTTGACAGCCCTAACACACACACACTCGGGCTCACACAGACACACTCGGACTCACACAGACACACTCGGACTCACACAGACACACTCGGACTCACACAGACACACTCGGACTCACACAGACACACTCGGACTCCCACACACACACTCGGGCTCACACAGACACACTCGGACTCACACAGACACACTCGGACTCACACAGACACACTCGGACTCACGCACACACTCGGACACACACAGACACACTCGGGCTCACACAGACACACTCGGGCTCACACAGACACACTCGGACTCACACAGACACACTCGGACTCACATACACACACTCCGGCTCACACAGACACACTCGGACTCACACAGACACACTCGGACTCACACACACACACACTCGGGCTCACACAGACACACTCGGACTCACACACACACACTTCCTTTACTGGTGTTTAGCAACATTCTCAGGTCCCGTGGCTCCATCTGCGTCAGCGTGGTAATCATTCTGCATTGACAGAAACGTGTGTGTGTGTGTGTGCACCTCTAGTGAATTATGCTGTGTGCGTGTCTATTTCTCTTATCGGTGTATCTCCCCCATGTGTGTGCGTAAGCCCTTGTGATCCAGCGCATTGTCCGTGATTTAGCAGACACTCCAGAGTCCCGGGCCTTCTGAGAAAGGGAGCCGGCTGCGGGCGGGGGGGGACAGCTGTGCTTCTGACTCACAACGTTGTGCGTACGTGTGTGTCATTATCAGTGTGTGTGTGCGTGTGCGCATGCATTTTAAGGTGTTATGGTGTCTGATGTTTGACTCCTATTCTTTATTACTCAATAGCATCCAACTCATTCTGGCCTTTATGACCCCTCTCTCTCTCTCTCTCTCTCTCTCACTCTCCCTCTCCCTCTCCCTCTCCCTCCCTCCCTCCCTCCCTCTGCCCGCCTCCCATTTGGCCATAAGGGAATGGAAAAGTCAGACTGGACACCGCCTAAACAGAAACAGTCGTGCAACCCCAACTAGCAGCTAGGCCGGGACTTACAGGAAACAAGGGGATTACCAGTGCCGTTGACCCCGGGATTGAGTTCTGTTACCTTGCTGCTAGCGCCAGAGAGCACTCCTCAGCCTGGGGTTAACCGTATAGGACAGGAGCCTTGGAACTAGTGGACTCCAGCTTTCCTTCACTTTGTCTGTTGAATGACACATAAGAAGAGAAAGGTCTCGGAATTTTCTTCTCAAACGGATTAAGGGAATTAAGTTATGAGGTGTGCCTGAAGAATCACTAGCATCACAGTAGAGGATAGTTGTTTTCTTATTTCCCGGGATGGTTACTGATTATGTTTGTCTTTCAGCAGTGACGCAAAAAGCTCTGATTGTTGGACACACAAGTTGCACATTTAACTGTTTTGGCCAACAGTGCTGTGTGTGAATCTAGCTGAACTTGCCAACATCCACAAGCTGTGTGCGTCTTGCAAATCTTTGTATGATTTGCAATATTTCGTAGTTTATAACTGGCAGTGTGCCCGCCATCCAGAGCAGCAGTCTGGCCGCGATGCCAGCGTATCTGTAGCTGGTCTCGCTGTGTGTGAGTTTGAAGGCGTCCCTGAATGTGCCAGGAAGCTTGTTGCAGAGTTCCCTGTGCCTCTTCGGTACAAGTCTGGGCACACAGCGAAGCCAGTGCCGAGCATGGCTTTGACAGACAGGTGAGCTGGCATTCTCCAGTGGATTATTGTAGATTACTAGTCTCCATTTTGACCTGGGAAGCGAGATGCGGAGGAGGAAAGACAGAGCAGGAGCTCCCAATTTACGACTTCAGTAAGAACTGTGTGTGTGTGTGTGTGTGTGTGGTAGCTAATACTAGTTGTAATCAAATAGTATTTAGTATTGCAAAAAAAGTGTTTAATTGACCCGACTTGAATCTGCTCAAACTATAATATACAGTATATCGTCAAACAATAGTGCTGCTCATAATTGGGTCTTTATTTTTGATTGCTCTGTGTGGCCATGTGAGATGGAGTTGAACGCTCAGAGCTTTGTATTGTCCCACTGTGGTTTATCCTCCTGCCACTACAAATATAGCAAAGGAGGGGACGGTAGGGCTCAGCTTTCAAAACACACACACACACACACACACACACACACACACACACACACACACACACACACACACACACACACACACACACACACACACACACACACACTCACACTCTTAGTGGCTTGAAAAGGGGTTAGAGAGGTTAACAGGGACCCATTACATAGTAACAGAAACACCTCAGACTCGGTCTGAATGGAACACCATGTCTCTGTAGGGGTTTCCATTCAGCCAGAGGCAGAGGGAGAGCGAAGGAGGCTAAATTAAACAACCCTGCAAGCCTAGCCAGCAAGAAATGCCCTCTCTCACATTCAGGCCAGTAGTCCCACCCCCAGCAGGTGGTTATTCCCGCACTCCCAGTAAGGGGGGTGGGGGGGTAAGGTGGGGTGTGGACACGTCGGGGTTGAACCCATATGGTCTCTCGGTAGAGCCAGCCTTGTTCTGGTCCTTCTGCATGCCCAGCTGGACCAAGGGGCTGACACACACACACACACACACACACACACACACACACACACACACACACACACACACACTAGGGAAAAGAGAAGTGTAGCAGAGTATAATTAAGTTCTGCATGGCCCAAACAGAGTGGATTGTACAGGCCTCTCTTTCTGACCCCATGCGGTCGAATCATCATTTATCTTCTTTTTGCTCGTCTTCAACTCTCTGTACCGTCCCGCACGCAGCCTACCCGCTCCTGCCCTCACCCTATCCCTGTCCCTCTCCCCCCTGGGCAGAATCTGGTCACCGGCCCAGCTCCGTTGCCACGGCAACAGCAGCCTCATCCAGCACCTGCTGTCCCCCACGTCGTTCTGTCCGTGCGCGGTTATGAGCCCTGTAGCCCTCTGCTGCCCCTCCTTCTCCTGTCCGTCCCCCTCCCTGTGTGGGTCGGAGGGCCCCCTCTCAGCCCCGCTCTACCCGGGAGGGAACCCCTTCCTCTGGAGGTAAGCATCAGAGCGAGCGCTGCGCAGTGTGTGGCTGGTCCGCTCAACCTTACCGACGGGCTTCTGTGGGCCAAACGATGTTGAAGGTGATGGTGAGTTCACCTGAAGGAGACGCCAGGAGGCTGTGTGAGTGCGCTGTGTGCTGGGACCATTCCACTAGATCTCTGCCAGAAGACATTACTGTGGCACACTCATTTTTATTTACATTTTAACTTCTTTGAGTGATGGTCTATAATTGTATGTTTTAATAGACCAAAACTCATAAGACAGGAGGCCTAAACACCCCGGTGTTCGCAAATTTGAACTTGTCCCACTTACAGATGAGTGCTTGTCTACTGACTGAACCTAATCAACACCGTGCCAAACGAGTCGTAGGTGTGGCAGCATTTGGTTAAAAAGGAAGACAAAGTGTTGACATTCTAACAACGGCACCGGTTCTATTTTATCACTGACGTGATAATGAGGTGACCAGTTTAAGTTCATCTAGAGATATTGTGCATATTTTTTATTTTACCACATTGACCAATCAATTCTTCGGTTGACCTAGCCTGTATGTCTATGTGCTGGACGTCTAACCTTGCTAGCTGAGGAGGTACTGAGAGTCGTAGTATGCTTTTTGTTGGCGCAGTATTGTCCTCCGTGTCTTTGGGACTCAGGTTAGTCCTTTATATGCTGTGTGTTGGGTGTGTAATATTTTGCAAAGACAGGTCTGTTTTGAAGGCAATTTAATACCATTCCGAAAACTACCACATAGCCTCATGTTACCATGAGGACATTCATCAGTTTTCTAGGCTATAGCTGTTTCTTCTACGGTATATATATTCTACATGTTGTCCTCCGTTTATTCAACAATCCCAGCTTCTCGTTGCCAAGCACTTTTCATGCACACGGTCCTTCTCACACACTCATACACATCCCTGTAAGGAGCTGGCCATCAAGTGATCAACCAGAGGAGTAGGAGCCCAGAGAGGTCCTGGTATCCTAAATCCAGCATGGCGTTTCTTTAGGCTGCTTCCCTGCAAGCTCCAGGGCTCCAGCTGCCCTCCAACAGCTCAGGGACCTTACTTCCTACTGAACTGTCAACGCTCCTTCTGCATGTTTTTAGCGGCTTTCAACATGTTGTCCAGGTGTGGCCAGGTGAGGGTGCTCTGCCTCGGTCGCTATGGTGACTGGCCCCGGAGGGCGTGGCGGACTAGCATTGTCATCAAACGGACCAATGAGCCCATCTAATGGCCACAGTGCTATCTACACCCTCTCTCTTTCTGTCCCCCTCTCCTCGCACCTTGTGTGGCAGGAACAGACGGAGCGGTGGGTAGAACAGTGGTGGCAGCGGCACTGGGTTGGAGTGGTACAGAGAGAGCATGGAGGAGGAGGGAGGGTTCACCCGCTGTAACAGCGTGTGACAGGTGTGAGCTCGCCTCCGTTGGCTGGCGTGCGCTGCCTCCCCTCTCCTGTCTCTCCTCCTCTCTCCTCCTCTCCCTCCCCCCCTCCCTCCCTCCTCCTGTCCCTGCCTGTGTGCCGGGGAGCTGTGCTGGCGTTGTGGAGCTCTAGGCTGGTCGCTGGTGTCCCTGTTTCCAGGGCTTTAGCATGTCTGAATCCTTCTGGACCGTGCTCTCCAATTTCTCCCTGCCTGAGAGAAGTATGCTCCGGCGTTCCAAGAGGTAGATCCACACTCTCCCTGCTGTCACCCTCTGCTCGCGCTCCCCCTCTCTCGCTCTCCCGCGTTCTCCCTCTCTCTCCCTTGCTCTCTTCCTCACCCTCTCTCGCGTTCATTCGCTCTCTTCTGCTAGCTATTGTTTGCTATTTGTTTGTCATTTTTGCAGCTTGCCGCCTGCTGCTCGTTTTATTGGATTCCTTTTGACTAACTACTGCTCTCAGATTCAGGTGTCTTATGTTTCTAGAACGGAGTGCTCCCTCTCGCTCCCACTGTTATAACTATAATGTTGATAGATGTTCTGTCTTTCTGCTCTGTGTCTCGCCACTCCCTGCTTACCTTATTTTTCCCATCAATGTTCTGTCGCTTTTCTGGTTACCCTGTGGAAGCTTACATGAAGGTCACCGAACCAGATAGACTAAATGACTGAGTCTGTGTGTGTGACGTGTGCATGGGTTTGCTGCGGGCACTTGCTTGTCCATGAGGGACAGTTATGTTAGCCACTCCTCTTAGTTTTGTTAGAACATGCTTATTTGCCTTGATCCCTAGATTGATTAACAGGTTTGTGTCCAAATAGTGAGGCATCACCTCACTTGGCTTTGCATGGTGGCACCACCTTCTCCACCCAACACTCACATCAACCAGCCTACACTGTCTTGCCTGAGAGAAAGATGGAGAAAGGGAAGGAGGCAGAGAGAGAGAGGGAGGGAGAGGGAGAGAGAAACGGTGGTGGTAATATCAGATCAGATCATTAGCAGTCTCTATTTCTTCCTGCTAACTAATAACGGGTGTTGGTTGCCAAACACACATACCAGCATGCACAGAGATGCATAATGTTTAGTTTGCTCCTGCTTCCTGCTCCCTTTTGTCTTTTTGAGATCTTTATTTAATTTAACCGTTTACTCTGAAGAATATATGGGATTAGTCGTCTTCTAGAAAAAATGGCAGAAATAACAATAGATTTAGATAGTGAGGTATTTAATTGGAAAATATACTCGTAATGACACTATGCATATGTGTACATGTACAACAAACAATTAGTGAGAATATCATGTGTAAGCCATGGTAAAGAAGCAAACACACAATCCCGCATTGTCCATGTTGATTCTCAGTGGCGTGAGGTGTTGGAGAAGCTTGGATGCGACCTAGTAAAATCTGATGCTCCCCATATCAACCATGTGTTTCAAAATGGGAGGTAGACAGGAGGACCTGGAGACAAACCGCACACCCACCCACACACACACACAGGGATACGAAAGACATTAATTTCCTGTGGTGGCCGTAACCTGTGTTATCGATCAACCCGTGGGGAATCAGACTTGAGCCCTCCATCATCGTGTGAGGTGTGTGTGTGTGTGTTTGAGGTATGTGTGTGTGTGTGTGTGTGAGCATGCACGACAGAAGGTGAGGTAAGACAATAGAATGCGGCTCTTCCTTATTTATTGAGTAGTCAATGCACCACTCTTATCAGAGCGATCCATGCATGTCTGTGAATTTGCTTTCTGCAAAGTCGCTGTGTTTTCTAAAAACACAGATGTGGACAGTGATGGACGCACATGAATACAGACAACTCTCAACCTGGACCGGGGATTTATTAAAACACAGATGTGGACAGTGATGGACGCACATGAACACCAGACAACTCTCAACCTGGACCGGGGGTTTATTGACATTGGTTTAGGTTCTATAAAGTGCATTTTAAAAGGTTTATGCACAAACCTACTGGTTCTTTTTTTGTAGGAGGAGAGGCCAAGAATGGGTCAGGCCTTCAGTTCAGTTTGTTACTAGTTTTGCGACCTTGGTTAGGGTTAACCCTTAAACTGACTTCTGCCATCCATGCACTGAGGTGATTGGTTACACTAACCCCCCCACACCACCCTTTAAATATACTTTGATAAAATATGCATAATAAATAATTCACATTCTGTGTAGAAGGGTATTGTTGACATAATAACCTTAACATTTGTGAGTAGGTTTATTTTCTCCCTGAGCCCAGAATTGAAAGGAACCGCACAAGTCTGGTTCTACTGATAAAAGCAACAGCAGTAATAATAGCGGCAATTTAGCCGCTGTCTCTCCAACAGCGCCAAGCTGTTATTACTGAAGAGTCAATATAGTTCACATTCAGTGTATTATTGAGATATTTCTTGGTGTGTATGTGTGTGTGTGTGCGTGCGTGCGTGCGTGCGTGCGTGCGTGCGTGCGTGCGTGCGTGCGTGCGTCTGGCTGGGAAAGTGTATTCTCCTTGCAGCGTGGAGGCAGCTGGTGAGAAGGGAGCAATCTTCTTTTCAAACTCTCCCTCCTGCTGTTTTCTTTCCGTTTTACCCAGACAGGAAGAACCGGTGTCCATACTGATCCACTTCAATGCTCCACTGGGCTGATCGCTCTGCCCTCGCCAGTCCTCGCCCCCCCTCCTTTAGTTAACACTGCTGAACCCAGGGTCGTAAAGGTTAATAAACCCCTTGGAGTGTTCTGTAATGATGCCAATAGCTAAAGGAAGTGTGTGCGTGTGTGTGTGCGTGTGTGTGTGTGTGTGTGTGTGTGTGTGTGTGTGTGTGTGTGTGTGTGTGTGTGCTTGGGGCACACACACAAGCAGAGATAGGCATATGAAAGTCCCCTTGCCCCCATTGCTCGCAGGTGTTTGTGGGCTAACAGCATGTGTGTGCTGTGGTAATTGGCCCATCACATCTGCCCACCAAACATAATTATGTGGTTCTGGCAGCCTAACCCCGGGCACATCCCATCACGCTGGCTGAGAAACTGCTTGGACCGCAGTCGATGCAGTCCAACCCGCGCCTCAGCCACACATCAGCCCCACGGGAGTCTCTATCTCTGCATGGGGCGGCATAAATGCTCAAGTTTGCACAGTCACGCGCACTCACAACCAGGTGTGCACACACACACACAGGTGTGCACACACAAAAACATACACACAGGCACACACACATGCTCTAGCACACACAGGCGCACACTAGGGGTGGGAAAAATAATCGATTCTTCGATGCATCGCGATTCTCGCTAGAACGATTCTGTCTCGATGCAGATAAATTAATAATCGGATTTTTTTTTTTAATTTTTGTAATTTTAAAATGATTTAATTTATCTTCAGTGTGTATTGGCCAATCTGATTTGTCTTGACACGATTGCGATTCAGCCTACGCATAGCACGCGCAAACTCACAGCCAGACACAAGAACTCCTTCTAATTCAAGAGCAGCTTTTTCTTTAATGACATAGAAAAGAAAGATTAGAAAGAAAATAAAACTGAAACCTATTTTTTCCATATTGTGTTAAAATGCAAGCTGCATTGATTATTGCATTGTTCATAGAGGGTCATATTTGTGACAAAAGCTTTTTCTCATAAAAAAATATGAGATAAGTTAATTTATCTGTTGATGTCTTTAATGATCATCACAAAAGTAGGAAGTGATTAGCCAACTCTTAAGTAGCAAACCCAAATGTATATATATATTTTTGAAAATCACGCATGGAAATGTACATAAAAAAATGCATCAATAATCGCTTCAGAATCGAATCGTTGACCTCATAATCGGAATCGAATCGTGAGTTGCCAAGAGATTCCCCGCCCTAGCGCGCACACACACGGGCGCGCGTACACACGTGGACATATGGCATAATGACCAGACGGTCTCCTACCATCTGCTGTGGTCTGTGCAGTGTCAGCAGTATATGATGGAGCATGTGTGCAACACTCCACTGTTTTTAAGAAGGTCCTGCTGGGACGATTACCTACCAGTACTACTCAATAAATCATCACACATCCTCTCCCGCACACAGTTGTGTAGCCCATGCACACAAATGGCCTGTGCACAGGGGCTCATTGAGCCCCTGTGCCCGATACACCTCCACCTTGTGTGTGCTACACGGGGCGTGAGGTTTTATCGAGTAGTACTGGTAGGTAATCGCCCCATCAGGACCCTGTCTAACTCGACCCCTCCACTCTTTCCAATCCATCTGCTCGCTGTCTCTACCAGTCTGAGACAATAGCCTTCACCCCGCCCGCGAACCTTAACACATCCAGGGCTCCCCACTCCAGCCAATGGGATCACTTTAAGACCAGGCTTCAAAAGCCCAAGAGGAAGTGAGAAAATGAAGTAGTCAATCAGAGAGACATATGGAGAGAGGGGGTTACTAGAAGGAGAGTTGATGCCTGAGACAGGCCAGCCATGAGACTAAAACAACAGGCAGCAGCAGCAGTAATCACGCATACTGTCTCTGTAGATACCAACCTGGGAGAGAGAAGAGGCTTCCTCTCCCACCGCCATGCAGGTTAGTTTTCCTCTGCTGGTAAAAACATCCGGAACCAATTCTGGTTGACATTCTTCCTCCAGAGCAAACCTGTGTGTGTGACTTTGCTAGTTAACCACAAGGGTATTTATGAGCCTGCTACGGCAGGATCATCCCCCTTCATCTCTTTGTTTCTCTCAGTACCAGCACATGGGCGTGTTTTCTGTTCCTCCAGTTCATACCACATCTGTGTGCTCAGTAAATGTGGAAAGATTATGATGCTGGCCTCGTTATTGTATATGAAACACAGGCGTTACCTGGCTGTGTTTCCCCCACCACCACCACCTAATTCTCTTTCTGTCCATAAACACAATTACTGGGTGGAAGTAGAAGGATGGAGCATTCAAAGCTGTGTGTGAGTGTGGAAAGAGCCAGCGGCACCTTAGTGATGAGATGAAATGGAAGACCAAGTGTTCTCAGGCGCACTGGGAGGCAGCGCTGGATGGTAGGGAGTGATGTGGAGCATATCGGGGTTAAACAACCTGAGGTTGTATTCACTCTGTATCAGGAGAGCAGAGTCTGTGCGCCACCATGGAGACGGCTTAACCACAGCCTGTCCAAGTGGCAGAAAGAGTGCCAGCTCTGCCTGTGGACTCCCACTGGAGTCGAGCTGCAGTAGCTATTCCCTCTGTTGTGTGAGCGTGTGCACACAAACACTCACACATCAAACTGAAATACCTGCTGGTGCTCTGTGTGTGTCTCTGTGTGACAGATTTTGAACATTGTGGGTATTCTGGTGCTGTAGCCTATGCTGCCTACATTAATAGTCCCATCATGTATCCATTATGCACAACTGACTGATGGCAAGGCTGTGGTTTGATATGGTCTCTGTGTGCCACCCTGCCTCTCTTCTGTCGTCTCGTCAGTGTAGCTGTCTGCTTTGCCCTTGTCCATCTGGAACTTTAATTGCTGCTATGAATTCTCCCCGTTTCTTTTCACTCGGTTCTGATTCCACGTGTGAAACACTTGGCTGTGCCTGTGTCTGTATCTCTCCTGTCCATGTAGAGCCTCCATTCAATGTGGATCTGCACAGCTTCTATTGGGATGTGGGTGATGGGAGATACCTTTGGTGGTCTTGCAAGATGCATTTGTATTTTGGGATGTATTGTATTGAGCTCCAGGCCACAGTGATAATTGCCTTCAAATAAATGCAAGGAAAAAGGAAATGAGAATATCTTTTTGCTTTAAAGTAACAACAATGGCACAAATATAGAAAATACCCAAATATGCCCCTCCCCATAATTCTCCAAAGCCACTCCCCGAAACACATCACTATCTCGCTAGCTTTAGCACTAGGCCTGCCTATCTCTCTAGCTTTAGCACCAGGCCTACCTAGCTCGCTAGCTTTAGCACTAGGCCTGCCTAGCTCGCTAGCTTCAGCACCAGGCCTGCCTAGCTCGCTAGCTTTAGCACCAGGCCTGCCTAGCACGCTAGCTTCAGCACCAGGCCTGCCTATGACGCTAGCTTTAGCACCAGGCCTGCCTAGCACGCTAGCTTTAGCACCAGGCCTGCCTAGACTCGTGGAGACTCAGACAGTGAGAGCCCAGGTGGAGCAGGTAGCCTGCTGGGTCGCCAGACTGACAGATGGGCCAGACAATACCAGACACCAGAGTTTTAGTTTGTAAGAGCAAAGGACTCATTGATTGTGGTCTGGTTGTTATTGGAGAATTCCAAAAATGATGACAAAAAATACTAATACCAGCACTACAAATATCTCGCCTTTAAGCAAGGTCTCCAAACATGTATACACAAAAATAACACAAACTGCTGCTGTAAACCAATTAAATCAAAATACCTCTTTCATCAACACTGGTTAATGCTTATACACTCAGGTCAGAGTGACAGTGCTATCACCACTGGTTAATGCTCACACACAAAGATCAGAGTGCTATCCGTTGACTATTGTCATAACAATAATCCTCTCGTCTCATTATTCTGTTGATTAAATAGATATTATTATGTCATGATAATCTATTATTATTGAAGCTTGACTTAGGAGTAGCTGAAAAAGGCAATAATGAGCGTGTTTCGTCCTGTGTGTACGAGATGAGTATGAGATGTTTGCAGCTTTGATAACCATGGTCTGGGGTCTTAGCCTCAAGCTTTGTTGATGATGTGTATCACCATCAGGGCTCATCTGTCCACCAGCGGACTACAGAATGTGTGCGTGCTCCTGGTTCATTGCAGAGCTCCTTGGAGGCTCTTTAACCCTGTCTTTAACCTGCTGTATGTAAAGGGTGACAGAACCCAGTGCGGTCCGTTGGCGTGTCCTCACCCTGTTACTCCTCTTCCCACAGCTGCAGGACCAGCAACAGGAAGAGTCTTATTGTGACGTCCAGCACCTCTCCGACCCTACCGAGACCTCACTCCCCTCTGCCGGGACACACAGGTAACACCCCTCCTACCCTACCGAGACCTCACTCCCCTCTGCCGGGACACACAGGTAACACCCCTCCTACCGAGACCTCACTCCCCTCTGCCGGGACACACAGGTAACACCCCTCCTACCGAGACCTCACTCCCCTCTGCCGGGACACACAGGTAACACCCCTCCTACCGAGACCTCACTCCCCTCTGCCGGGACACACAGGTAACACCCCTCCTACCGAGACCTCACTCCCCTCTGCCGGGACACATAGGTAACACCCCTCCTACCGAGACCTCACTCCCCTCTGCCGGGACACACAGGTAACACCCCTCCTACCGAGACCTAACTCCCCTCTGCCGGGACACACAGGTAACACCCCTCCTACCCTACCGAGACCTCAGTCCCCTCTGCCGGGACACACAGGTAACACCCCTCCTACCCCACCCAGACCCCACCCCCCACTGCACACAGGTAACACCCCTCCTACCGAGACCTCACTCCCTTCTGCCGGGACACACAGGTAACACCCCTCCTACCCCACCCAGACCCCACCCAGACCCCACCCCCCACTGCACACAGGTAACACCTCCCCACGCATCACGTATTGTCGATGCAAACAGGAAATGAAACGGGATTGACTCAATGTGAAACTAAAGCGTGCCATGAAGCCCTGAGCCCCCTCCCTCTCTTCAGTCTCGTTCAGAGAGCCCACACGCAGACATCAGTCTGTTGTTGGGCTCCTGCTGCGGCTGTAGTTGAGTTTTAATGGCTTCTCCATCTGCGTCCTGTGCATCCCCATGGCTACGCTGGATCAGGCATTCCTGCTGCCTCCTACCATGACTGACTGCTGGAGCAACACAACATGACACACTTGGCAAAAGTCGCTTTGATTAACTCAATTTGGGGGGGGGGGGGGGGGGGGGCTGAATTGCCTGAATTGTAGCAACGTTTTGAGGGAGGGTGTATACATGCCAGAGCCCCTCCTTCCTTCCCCCCCCATTTAACGCGCTGGGCTAACATACGTCTGAGGACAGGCTGGTGAATAGGAGGTAATTAGTGAGTGGCAGCTGAGTTCTGAAGACTTGATAGCCGGTTGATGGGTCATCCCACCCTGCCAGCCCACAGTCCTC
This sequence comes from Gadus morhua, assembly GCF_902167405.1. Lineage (NCBI taxonomy): Eukaryota > Metazoa > Chordata > Actinopteri > Gadiformes > Gadidae > Gadus > Gadus morhua. The sequence continues at coordinate 29,988,697 of NC_044059.1, read as the reverse complement.
TCAACAGAGGACAGGATGCACAACTGTCAAACAATGTGTAGGCTATATCTGACCCCACCCACATATATTGATCATCACCCATAATGATCACTATATATGGGTGCACCACAGAAGAGGGCTGTATTTCCAGATCAAATTTTGAGCTGAGTCAACGGGATCAGAACCCAGAGCTAAGGGGATGAGGTCTGGAAGGAGCAGAGTGGGTGAATGGGCTGACAGGAAATCAAAAGGAGAGAGAGAGAGAGAGAGAGAGAGAGAGAGAGAGAGAGCAGGTGGCGGGTGTGATGGAGGGACAGATAGATACGCCTGACCGAGGAACAGGAATGACGCAGAGACTTTTAGTCCCGGCTGCAAGCCTTTACAATCACCTTCATCACCTTCACCTTCACAACAGGAAATGACATGGCTTCTACACCTGTCAATCACACACACACACACGCACACGCACACACACACACTCCTTGTAATCTCCTTCAGTGATCCTCAGCCTTCAGGCTGGCCGCAGGAAGAGATGAGGGGAAAGCAGTGTGGTTTAGCAAACTGAACAACCCCACCCACTATCGCCTGCCTGACAACCCCACCCACTATCGCCTGCCTGACAACCCCACCCACTATCGCCTGCCTGACAACCCCACCCACTATCGCCTGCCTGACAACCCCACCCACTATCGCCTGCCTGACAACCCCACCCACTATCGCCTGCCTGACAACCCCACCCACTATCACCTGCCTGACAACTCCACCCACTATCGCCTGCCTGACAACCCCACCCACTATCGCCTGCCTGACAACCCCACCCACTATCGCCTGCCTGACAACCCCACCCACTATCGCCTGCCTGACAACCCCACCCACTATCGCCTGCCTGACAACCCCACCCACTATCGCCTGCCTGACAACCCCACCCACTATCGCCTGCCTGACAACCCCACCCACTATCGCCTGCCTGACAACCCCACCCACTATCGCCTGCCTGCCTCTCTCTCTGTTCTTCTGCCCCTCTCTGTCTGTTCTTCTGCCTCTCTCTGTCTGTTCTTCTGCCTCTCTGTCTGTTCTTCTGCCTCTCTGTCTGTTCTTCTGCCCCTCTCTGTCTGTTCTTCTGCCCCTCTCTGTCTGTTCTTCTGCCTCTCTCTGTCTGTTCTTCTGCCTCTCCGTCTGTTCTTCTGCCTCTCTGTGTCTGTTCTTCTGCCCCTCTCTGTCTGTTCTTCTGCCCCTCTCTGTCTGTTCTTCTGCCTCTCTCTCTGTCTGTTCTTCTGCCCCTCTCCGTCTGTTCTTCTGCCTCTCTGTGTCTGTTCTTCTGCCTCTCTCTGTCTGTTCTTCTGCCTCTCTGTCTGTTCTTCTGCCTCTCTGTGTCTGTTCTTCTGCCCCTCTCTGTCTGTTCTTCTGCCCCTCTCTGTCTGTTCTTCTGCCTCTCTGTGTCTGTTCTTCTGTGTCTGTTCTTCTGCCTCTCTGTGTCTGTTCTTCTGCCTCTCTGTGTCTGTTCTTCTGCCTCTCTCTGTCTGTTCTTCTGCCCCTCTCTGTCTGTTCTTCTGCCCCTCTCTGTCTGTTCTTCTGCCCCTCTCTGTCTGTTCTTCTGCCCCTCTCTGTCTGTTCTTCTGCCTCTCTCTGTCTGTTCTTCTGCCCCTCTCTGTCTGTTCTTCTGCCCCTCTCTGTCTGTTCTTCTGCCTCTCTCTGTCTGTTCTTCTGCCTCTCTCTGTCTGTTCTTCTGCCTCTCTGTGTCTGTTCTTCTGCCCCTCTCTGTCTGTTCTTCTGTGTCTGTTCTTCTGCCTCTGTGTCTGTTCTTCTGCCCCTCTCTGTCTGTTCTTCTGCCTCTCTGTGTCTGTTCTTCTGTCTGTTCTTCTGCCTCTCTGTGTCTGTTCTTCTGCCTCTCTGTGTCTGTTCTTCTGCCTCTCTCTGTCTGTTCTTCTGCCCCTCTCTGTCTGTTCTTCTGCCCCTCTCTGTCTGTTCTTCTGCCTCTCTGTGTCTGTTCTTCTGCCTCTCTGTGTCTGTTCTTCTGCCTCTCTGTGTCTGTTCTTCTGCCTCTCTGTCTGTTCTTCTGCCCCTCTCTGTCTGTTCTTCTGCCCCTCTCTGTCTGTTCTTCTGTGTCTGTTCTTCTGCCTCTCTCCATCCATTCATCTCTCCGTCTCTTCCTCCCTCCTTGTCTTCTTCTCTCTGCATCTGTCTGTCGCCGGGCCCAGGGTTGCCGTGTTGCCATAGTAACAGCCACTTAACTAACCGCTTCCCTCAGTGTGTCATTTTCTTCCCTTTTATGATGCTAAGTACTTTGACTTTAAAATACATCTGATAATGAGCAAACATTTTTGTTTTGTAGTTTGACAGGCATCTTGAGTTTATAGTGTGTGTGCGTGTAAGAAAGCACATCGCAGCCTCACAGAACAGAGTGGTTAGGGCCGGCACCATCCTAAAGGGTTTGATGGCCCCCATCCCCAAACGGACCTCTTAATATTACGATGCTTCTCTCCTGCTGCTTGTTGTCCCATCGATAAGCAATATTCAACGCTGTTGTTTACCAAAATGGTTTTCCCTATGGTGTTTTATAATATTTATTTTGCACTCTATCCTTAAGAACACCTGATGCAGCATTGTTAAATGTTAGCATATATATATTTTGCAGGCTATATAATTCATCCGTCTCTATTTGTGCCCTTGTCTCTTATTATACGTATTAGTTCTTCACATCTTCTCTTCCCCACTCTCTATACTTATCTGTGCTCCTCCCTCTCCCTCTAAGGGTGCCTAACCATCAGCTCCTTTACACTTCCTTCCTCAGTCCTTTGTCCTCCAGAGACATGGTGAGGATGAGCTGCAGTAATCCTCTGTTCAGAGAATCTACCTCTAATGTTTAGAATCCCACAAATACCTCTCCATCCCTCTTTTCTTCTCATTTCACTCTTCTTGTTCAACTCCGTCTCCTGTTTTCTCCTCATTTCACCATCAGTCCATGTATTTGTATTCTCTTCATTGCCCCCCCCCCCCCCCTCTGTCTTCGGTTACTTTTGGTTTTTGCTAAAGGTCAAGCTTTGTTGATGGGCAGAGGCCTTGTGGTGCCTTGAATGTAAATGGAGACCCCTTCGGTGAAACCAGTCACTGGCTGTTTTGAAGTCTGCTGTTGATAAAATAGGGGAATGATATAGAAAGGTTGCCTGTTAGTAATCTTGATTAGGCTCCTGTTCACTTCAAATGGTGAATCATTTTCAATTCCTCTCTGCTTTTCCCACCAATTAATTTCCCTCCTCTGCTTTAAACCTACGTACATCTCTCCAGGGGGACGGCGGCGGCACAGCGGTGGGTTTGCATGTACGACTTCACAGTCTGTAGACTCTGTCTATCTTCTCCAAACTAGGTCACTGTAGAGACTATCCACTGTGAAGTGTTGTGAGCGCTGACAGCCTGGCTGCCTCAACACCGACCGGCGGAACTAATATCCATGCTTATCTTGAACACTTATTTCCCTGCCTTTCATCATTCCATGTGTAAACTCAAACCAGGCCTGAGTTGTAGTAGGCAGTGGGGTCACTCTGGAGCGCTGAGTGGCAGGGCGCCCGTCAGTGCACATGGTCACACCTAGGGCTTGTGTGGGTTCATTATAGGCAACGTAAATAAATGCATTTTATTGTCGTAATTGTTTTGCCTTCCTATTGATGGCACCTGGGTTGGCACAAACTACCAATTACACAAGCATGCTTTTAGACAGGACTGTTTATGTGTGTCTTCTCAACTCACTTGCCATTCCATTCATTGATGCAATGAAAATCCTAGTAAGCCCCAGAGTACTTCTCAGATCTGGATATATATAGTCTTGAAAATGTAACAATGGTATCACTAATTGAAGACACGGTACCTAAATATCAACATCCAACCATATGGTTGGGCTGCCCCCACCTTTACACACATGTAGCCCAGATACTTCTACAATATTCCTTCAGTTCCTGGCTCCATTAAGTGAGTGATAAGTATTGTTCTTTGGGGTCCAGAATCTGGCCTATAGCCACCGTCCTTCAGGCAAGGCTCTGTAATCCATGTCCCGCTGAGCTGATGGAGCGGACGACCCTAAGGCTTCACATCTGCTCCGACAGGAGTCCTTCTGCCAGTGGGCACCGAGGGACACCACCATTGTTGGGTGGAGCTCCTTGCCTTGCCTCACATCAGTGCCCAGTTTGTCACTTTGTAAACGTTTTGCTGCAGAGTTGCAATTTTTCTTGGCAAAGATAAGTGGGTTCTTCTCAAAGATTCTTGAAAAATGTTTAGTTTTATTCTTGAGTTAACACACACACACACACACACACACACACACACACACACACACACACACACACACACACACACACACACACACACACACACACACACACACTTTTCTAGTGACATGGGTGTGTGTAAGCTAACTCTACAGTGGTAATAGACCCCTTGAGACCATGCTTCCATTTACACACAATCTGGGCAGGGATGGGAGCAGGGTTTGAAAACGAAAAGCGTCTCGGAGCGGTTAGCATGCTGACACACGGCGAACGCTGATATGGATATTTGAGATTCAGACCTGCTCCGACGTGCTGCCAAACAAAATGGAAATGGAGCGATTAATTATGCATTCGGAACGCTTCACAACCCATCGGGGCTCTTCTCCTGTCTTATTAATCCACGCAGAGTTTTATAGTGTATTTGCATATGTTTTTCTTCTGCCATTACTTTTTTTATATAGTGCTGGATGTTTTGTGATTTGAGTGTAGTGCAGTATGAATCGAACCTGTTGTAAAAAGAGCCTCCCCTTTAAGATCCCAAGCACCCAGCGGGTGATGAGTGGTCAGTCCCCCTGCCGCTCAGACTCTCCATCATCTGCGTCTCTGTGCATCCTTTTGGGGTCAATCCATTCAACTTCAGGAAGAAGTGCTTCTATTTGTTCTAATGCATTGCGTGTTGTGCAGAGTGCAGCTCTGTCCCGTGCTGGTCCTAACGTTCCTCTCACTGCCCCTCATGGCTGTCCGGGTCTGTACTTCACCCAGGGGGTCGGTCTTAACATCGGTCCTTTTAGGACCAAAGAACAAGGCATTGATCTTTGCATTTTGTTGTGTTATTATTAACGATCCCTCCCTCTCTCTTTCTCTCCCAGGGACCAGCCCCCTAGACAGCCCTCGCAACTTCTCCCCCAGCACCGCTGCACACTTCTCCTTCGTTCCTGCACGGAGGTGAGACGGGCGTCCAGTACAGCCAACATGTCCTCCATGCTTTCTTCTAGGGTGTGCCGAGGAGCGTGCTGCCCAGTGCTAGCTGGAAGGGGTTCACCTCACCCAGTTTGGGGGTTATTGACCGAGGAGCGTGCTGCCCAGTGCTAGCTGGAAGGGGTTCACCTCACCCAGTTTGGGGGTTATTGACCGAGGAGCGTGCTGCCCAGTGTCGCTGGAAGGGGTTCACCTCACCCAGTTTGGGGGTTATTGACCGAGGAGCGTGCTGCCCAGTGTCGCTGGAAGGGGTTCACCTCACCCAGTTTGGGGGTTATTGACCGAGGAGCGTGCTGCCCAGTGTCACTGGAAGGGGTTCACCTCACCCAGTTTGGGGGTTATTGACCGAGGAGCGTGCTGCCCAGTGTCGCTGGCAGGGGTTCACCTCACCCAGTTTTGGGGTTATTGACCCCATTATGTGCTGTAGGGGCTCTGCTGGTCGCTATCGGCCCTGCTCATAACTTAAATCAAATGGTTCAAACATAAAGTAAAGTTAGTACTGACACGTTATGAAGATGTGCTGAGGTTTCAATGATGCCTCTTGAAACACTTTGTTTTGAATTGGTATAGCTTCAGTAAATGTACTAAAATCTCCTTGGAGGACAATCCGCCATCTATAGGCAGTACAGCTGAATAAAGATGGCACTGGGAGATGCAAAGCGACGTCAGGTGAAAGCTCTAGTACCCTAGTGGGTCAGTGAGTGAAATATGAATCAATAGCAACGAAATGCATGTCATTTATCAGCGTACATAATTTATGTTCCGGTGACCGGAGCAATGGCTGTTAAACTCTCATATAAAACCAGACAGTCGTAGTATTCATGAATCTAAATGTACTCCACTCCACTGCACTCGATTTCCTTCCACAAATATTGTGAGGGTTTTGGATCAGAGGTGCTGGAGACCAAGTAGAATACATTGATCCTGAGTGACGGACGCTCCATAGTTCAGCCTTTAATGTCAGCGGTGTCTAAATGGAATATTGTGCTGCTTGATGGGAGGGGGGGGGGGGGGGGGGGGGGGGGGTTGATAACCATGAGGATGAGGATGATTATGTGAGAGCCTGAGTTTGTCATTCATTCTGCATAATATCTCCCAATGCGTTCAGTTTAGAAGGTAATTAAGGAGGGGGACTTTGAGGAGCAGGCGAGGGCATGGCCTTATGTGATGTGACTTAAAGGCACGAAAGCTTGTCTGTCTGATGGTTCTCTGTGTGTGCGCCAAGCTGAGACCTTTATTGGACTGTTCTATGACGCCTGCCACTGGTGACAGCTGCCTGGAGTAAGATTAAATACATTGCATTGGAGGGCAAAGATACACAGCTACCGAACTGGGTTTTCATCCGACCCCACTCTAAAGGAACCCTTCGTGAAAAAATCAGATGAGGATAATCTGGTCATTAAAATAAGGAGTTTTTTGGTCATTATGTGTATTTTCAAAGGAGTTCTGTGTTTCACTGGGGATGCTTATGTGTGGTGGCATCACTGTGATGCAGCGCTTTGAATGATGGGACAACAGTGACATCAAGTGGTGAAGTTCTGTAACAAACCCCCTCAAAATGTGGACTTTCATGGTGTGTATGGGGTTTGTGCATTTAACAACCCTCAATATAAATACAAGGTTATTAAAAACGTGTGTCTTTTTTTTTTTTTAACAGTCACGGCCACAGAGCGGACAGGTAACGTCACCTCGGCTCTGACTGTGAAGCGCTCCTTGGCTGCCCCCCCTGCCCCTCTCTTGCCCCCGAGCCCTGACTGTGAAGCGCTCCTTGCCTGCCCCTCCTGCCCCTCTCTTGCCCCCGAGCCCTGACTGTGAAGCGCTCCTCTCCTGCCCCTCTCTTGCCCCCGAGCCCTGACTGTGTAGTACATGTCTGAGTGGCCCCAGACTGAAGGCCTCACTGAGAGCCTGCAGGCTGTTCTAGAAGAAGGGCTTCACTCTCTCCGCATGCTGCAAGACAATGTCCAGCCGAATTTATCTGGATCCCCCGCTGCCAAACACGGTGGGCTGCGCACGCAGCCAGGGTCAATGAATCACTGTGCTGCTAAAGTTACTGCTAACTGTTGTCAGTGTTACTCACTACTAACTGCTATCAGTTATCAGTGTTACTCACTACTAACTGCTATCAGTTATCAGTGTTACTCACTACTAACTATCAGTTATCAGTGTTATTCACTACTAACTGCTATCAGTTATCAGTGTTACTCACTACTAACTGCTATCAGTTATCAGTGTTACTCACTACTAACTGCTATCAGTTATCAGTGTTACTCACTACTAACTGCTATCAGTTATCAGTGTTATTCACTACTAACTGCTATCAGTTATCAGTGTTACTCACTACTAACTATCAGTTATCAGTGTTATTCACTACTAACTGCTATCAGTTATCAGTGTTATTCACTACTAACTGCTATCAGTTATCAGTGTTATTCACTACTAACTGCTATCAGTTATCAGTGTTATTCACTACTAACTGCTATCAGTTATCAGTGTTATTCACTACTAACTGCTATCAGTTATCAGTGTTATTCACTACTAACTGCTATCAGTTATCAGTGTTACTCACTACTAACTGCTATCAGTTATCAGTGTTATTCACTACTAACTGCTATCAGTTATCAGTGTTATTCACTACTAACTGCTATCAGTTATCAGTGTTATTCACTACTAACTGCTATCAGTTATCAGTGTTATTCACTACTAACTGCTATCAGTTATCAGTGTTATTCACTACTAACTGCTATCAGTTATCAGTGTTATTCACTACTAACTGCTATCAGTTATCAGTGTTACTCACTACTAACTGCTATCAGTTATCAGTGTTACTCACTACTAACTGCTATCAGTTATCAGTGTTATTCAGCAGGATGATTTACTGATCCATTGCTCTGTCCAGAGGTGAATGTGTTTCCAACACCGCATGGCTTCACTGCGCTCTCTTTGCTCAGCCCCTCTCCGTTCTGATGCCTGTGCTGCGTTATGAAACCCTTTCCTGTTCTAAGTGAATGGCTTTGTGTGTCTGATCCCGGGCGCTGCTTCTTGTCCATACGGTCCCGAGGTACATCTCCCACCTGTTAAACATCTTGTTTCTCTATCTCTCTCGCCCGCTCCTCGTCGACCAGGACGGATGGCAGACGCTGGTCCCTGGCGTCCCTCCCTTCCTCTGGTTATGGCACCAACACGCCCAGCTCCACTGTCTCAGTAGGTCCCTCCCTCCCTCCTCTCACTGGGATAGAGGGTAGATCACCCATACCAATGTGGTGACCATGGGAGTCTAATGTGGGCATGAAGTGTGCATGAGTCCTATATCCACGTACCAACCCCCAACCAATACAACAATAGACTATTAGTATATTTGTTATGTTTTTCTGTAATTGCACAACATTTTTGCACTGCACTGCGTTGTGCACTAGAATCAATCGTGGCTGCTACCACTACCATTTGATCACTTTACATTTCTGCTACAAATGTTTACATATGAAAATTTGTATCTATTTCCTTTATATTGTATGTTGTATTGTTGCTGCTATGTGGCTGTTGAGGAACGAAGCTTGGTCTCTGGAACGTGTGGTCTCTCTGCTCCTCCCAGTCCTCCTGTTCGTCCCAGGAGAAGCTGCACCAGCTCCCCTTCCAGCCCACGCCGGACGAGCTCCACTTCCTCACCAAGCACTTCAGCTCGGAGAGCATCACCGACGAGGAGGGGCGCCGCTCGCCCAACATGAGGCCTCGCTCCCGCAGCCTCAGGTGGGCCGCCGGCTCGGGCCGCACGCACGCACAGACACACAGCTTGGCGTGCAAGCAAGCACATACACGTACACACACGCGCCACCTACAGGACGCACGCACACACAAACACAAGATCGCAGACACCATCCCATAAAGGAATAATTGTTGAAATCCTTTAATCAGGTTTGCCCAATTATTGTGTGTATATATCAGTTTTACCACTCCTGTCCGGAACAACAAACTTTGGCTGCCCCCCATCCTGCCTTGAGGTCCTATCTAGCTGGATAGGAGTGTGTGTGTGTGTGTGTGTGTGTGTGTGTGTGTCTCTCTGTGTCCGTCTTTAGAAGGTCAGGTTGGTCTGACAGACACTGCCATGACAGCAGTGAGCGGGCCTGAGCTCCTCACCCTGTCGGTGCGGAGGGAGTTCTCCAGCGCTATCTGTCCCCCTCAGACTGCTTATCATCCCCCCCCCCCCCCCCCCCCCCCCAGAGCCCTGGACCTTTAGCGGGGAGAGATCCATACAAGTTCACCGCCTCGCTGTAATCCCTCACTGTCAACTTCCCAGCCTCCAAAGTGACTCTTCCCTCTGTTTACCCCACTGTCCATCAGCTGCTGTTTTGTCTTGCCGTACTGAAAGGTGGTCAAAATGCATCGTTGTCACTTTTTCCACTCTCATCCGTCTATAATATCTGCCTTCTTCGTTGTCCATCCATATCATTCCCCTACGTGCAATTCTCATATTTACGCTTTTTTTTTTACGCATCTCAAATGTCATCTCATTACCGGTACTTTAGCACTTTGCCGAGCTGTGTTCCACCAGCTCAGTATCTAACTGGCTCGATATCTAACCGGCTCAGTATCTAACCGGCTCGGTATCTAACCGGCTCGGTATCTAACAGGCTCGGTATCTAACAGGCTCGGTATCTAACCGGCTCGGTATCTAACCGGCTCGGTATCTAACCGGCTCGGTATCTAACCGGCTCGGTATCTAACCGGCTCGGTATCTAACCGGCTCGGTATCTAACCGGCTCAGTAACTAACCGGCTCAGTAACTAACCGGCTCAGTAACTAACCGGCTCAGTATCTAACCGGCTCAGTAACTAACCGGCTCAGTATTAACCAGCTCTCCTCCTGACGTGCTCGTTCAGCGTCATATCTCAGCGCTAGAATGATTTAATGTGAGTCCCCCCTTGAGAGGTGTGTGTGTGTGTGTGTGTGTGTGTGTGTGTGTGTGTGTGTGTGTGTGTTGATTTGTCGGCCCAGCATTAGCAGCAGCTGGTAGCGTCGTGCGCTGGGCAGATGAAGGGCTCTGGGGTACCAGGGGGTAGCGCTGGGCAGATGAAGGGCTCTGGGGTACCAGGGGGTAGCGCTGGGCAGATGAAGGGCTCTGGGGGTACCAGGGGGTAGCGCTGGGCAGATGAAGGGCTCTGGGGGTACCAGGGGGTAGCGCTGGGCAGATGAAGGGCTCTGGGGGGTACCCGGACCAGGGGGTAGTGCTGGGCAGATGAAGGGCTCTGGGGGTACCAGGGGGTAGCGCTGGGCAGATGAAGGGCTCTGGGGGGTACCCGGACCAGGAGGTGGCGGCCGTCCCCAGGAGGTAGCGGCTAGCCTCCATGTAGAGACCCAGAGCCCTGTCCCGTAGCTCCGCAGCAGCCGGGCGACAGAAGCCTCGGACGCCGAGCGCTGTGTCTGGAGAGCAGACCTGGCCTCACGCCCCTGGGTGCCAAGTGGCCACGCGGTGGAGACCGGTTCACACTGGTTCATTCAGCCCACCGGTCGGAGTGTCCAACCCTCCCTGTCGCCGACGTCACCAGGCTGAATCACTGCCGGGGGGGGGGGGGGACTGACAGAGATAGAAAGAAAGGTAATAAGAAAGGCAGGCAGCCGCCTCAGAAGAGGGAAGAAATGAAAGACACTGAGGGCACTGGCAGACGGCTAGATGACTCTAGAGATTTAGGATGATGGGCAGGACTGGTGTGTGTTTACGTGTGCATGGATTGGTGTGCATGAGTGTGTGTGTGTGTGTCGGTGCACGTGTGGAACACGTATGTCAGTTACAATGAATAATGAGGGCGGCATAGATTAATGAGATGCAAATTGAGTCTTTTCTGTGAGGGCTGGAGAGCGGCTGTCGCTCTCGAGAGCCGCCTTCCCTGAGCCTAACTCTTTGTTTCCCTTCGTCGTTCTCTTCCCTCCTCTGGATCCTTCATTCGTCTGTGAGCAGCCCTTCACCCTGTAGCTCACCATGGCTACCCCTCTCACTCTCCAGTGAGCCGTCTTGCCTGCCTGTCTGTCTCACCCTCCTACTCTTCTTGTCTACTAGCAGCCCACCCTCATCATGTTCTACGTGCCACACATGTTCATGTGCCTGCGGGCAGCGGAGAAGTTAAACATGTCTGCACAATTTGGAAGGCTCGTCCAAAACAAACCTAGGATTGGTCAATTTAGCGGTTTCAGGTCAGCTACACAATGTTGTTTGTAGTATTAGTTACTTTTACTCTGACTTCTTACACAAATAATACTCATCAGATTAATCCACAATTACATATATATTTATATATATATAAATATATATTCACGCTCCACAGGCAAAGACTCACACATTTAGCCTCCCCACCTCTCTCTGTCATGGTCAATTAGGTTTTTCATTTTCCAAGCTGCCTACCGTAGTTGTGAAATAGCAGCTCTCTCGCTTGCTCTCTCTCTTGCTTTCTCTCACTCGCTCTCTCTCGCTCTCTCTCTTGCTTTCTCTCACTCGCTCTCTCTCTCTCTCTCTCGCTCTCGCTCTCGCTCTCGCTCTCGCTCTCTCTCTCTCTCGCTCACTCTCTCTCTCTCTCTCTCTCTCTCGCTCTCTCTCGCTCTCTCCCCTGTCTAGCTCTCCCTATCTCATAGCTCTAATCAGATGTCTCATCTGATTTACTTCACTAATCATCTCCACCAATGCGCTCGTTTGCATTTTTAGTGCCTTTGTCACACAAGTGACATCATCTCTCCTCACCAAAGTCTATTTTACGCTGCACATTTAGAATTCAATAAAAATAGTGTGTAAAACATTTAGGACTTCATAATGCCATGCATTCAGTGTGTATCACTTTTTTTTTTTATCCCATTAATCATCTCAACCTCAAAACAAGAACTTTCCTATAAAGTTCAGGGTAAAGTAGTGCAATCTCATGAACATTATTGATCAAAATAACGATGTGTAATTTTTTTCTTTACGTATCGTCCAATGACATTTCTGTTTCCCATTAAGGCGGGCTAATAGCCTCATCCTCATTAGCCTTTGTCTAGCGGCCTGTGTTTCCTATCCCACAGAGAGGGCCCTTATCTCATTTTAATATAGACATCATCCGGCTAGTGCCAGGAGAAGATCCCTGAAATTAAAAGACATCCATAAGTCTCTAGAACAGACCTTTTCCCACCACGCCTGCCAATGTAACACCCTTGGATTGGATTGGACAACTCATTAATTCAGAGATGGTGTTTGTCTTTTTTGTTTTGTCCGCATCACATCACGCACTTCTTGCTCAGTATTGCTGTTGATCGAGTGCGGTTGTGATATTTGACCTATGTGTCACATTGGAGGTGCTCTCATATCTATTAGGCTCTGTAATTGGCCATAACACTGCCAGTGTATGACCTAAAGCATTACCTCATCCCTCCCGGTCACGTGTCTGCCTCCCCCGTCTCCCCCTCCTCCCCCTCCTCCCCCCTGGTCTGTCGATGACTCACCCAGGCAGACGGAGACCTCACCTGCTCGCTCCAGTCCAGTGCGTCTGGGCTGGGTTTGTCTTTGTCTTTCAATTAGTATTTCCTTGGCTTATTGCTGTGTTCAGTAGGGTACTTGTTTATCAATTTAAATGATCATAATAGTTATATTATTAACAGTTGCTTTCATTATTTGTCATAATAACAATTATTTAATTGATTTTACCTTCTTTTTTTTTTACCAGATGGGTCTCAATGAGATGAAACAATTATTTGTATTAATTATTATTTTTATTCGATTTCACATAGAATTACACAGTTAATAGCAGATAGGCTGGAAGAAGTAGGGGTCAAGACATTTACAAACTGGACTGCATAGTTTTTATTTGATATTTAGTCATTTTGAAGATGTATTCATCCAAAGCAGAGCATACAATCAAAATTGGAGCAGGCACCAAAACATAAGAGTTCAACAACTGGAGAGTTTGGTGGAGCTTATAGAAGCTGCGGTTACTTATCATGTTGACGGCTTCATTTATGGCCGCCAGATCAGAATCTATCCATGATAAAACATGACATCCTGTGTTCACACACGGTCGGTCCTCATAGGACCTGGCCCCTCTCACTGCTGTCGTGTTGTGAATGAAGGCCAAGGCAGGTGGAGGTCACTGCCGCTGCCGCTGTGATGTCTCCCTTCAGAGACAGCGGAGGGGTAATCAAACAGGGATGGCCTCGGAGGAGGAAAGGCCAGTGTTATTCTGCTGGGATCCCGGGGCCCCCGATGGACTAAAGGAGAGAAGCTTCTCTGTCTCTGGTGTCTGGAGGACTGACCCTTGAACCAGTGACCTGGTACTGACAGACACAGGGACGCTGCTCTCCAACACACGGGATGTTCTGGTCTCAGGAGACGCGCGCTGCTCGGTCTGGGGGCGGCCACGTTCAGCCATGCCTGTCATTATCTGGGAGGTTTTGAAGTGGGCGCTGTCATGGACATTGTTGTAACCCCATGTGGTCTGCCTCTATCACACACACACACACGCACGCGCGCACACACTCTGGTTGACACCGTAGGGGTCTTCTCAAAGTTATTTTGTCCAACACAAACCCGCTCTCACAGTAAGCTTCTATACCGGGACGTACATTCCGCTTGCCTCAGTCCATACTAATCCGACATCGGGATGGGAGGGATTTGTTTCGCCAACTCATTTCTTTCTAACCTGTGTGTTTTATCCGTAGCCCTGGGCGCTCCCCCATCTCTTTTGACCATGAGATCGTGATGATGAATCATGTGTACAAGGAGAGGTTCCCCAAGGTATGTATGCAGAAAAAAAAACACCTTCAATAATGGATTTCTTCAATCAGCTTCACGTCATAGCTTAACATTTTAACAGTGGATCAATATTTCTTAATTATTGATAGCAAAATAAAAGGATCTTGCATTCTATTTGATTAGCCTTCTTTAATGTTCAATGAACGCCCGTTTATCCGTCTCAAAGCCTACCCTGTGACTCCCTCTCCTCCCCCCTCCTCACCCCTTCCCCCCCACCCCTCCTCACCCCTCCCCCCAGGCCAGGGCTCAGATGGAGGTGCGCCTGGCGGAGCTGCTCTCGTCCTCGGCCCCGGACACGGTGCAGCCGCTGGCGGACGGGGTGCTGAGCTTCATCCACCACCAGCTGACGGAGCTGTCCAGGGACTGCCTGCAGAAGAGTCGCGAGGGCCTCATCACCTCGCGCTACTTCTACGAGCTGCAGGAGAGCCTGGAGAAGCTGATGCAGGATGTGAGTGTTCACCGCACGGCCAACACTAGACCTGGGGGAGGATGTGAGTGGGTCCTCCACCCAGCTGGGCGTGGGAGAGGATGTGAGTGGGTCCTCCGCCCAGCTGGGCCTTGGGGAGGATGTGAGTGGGTCCTCCACCCTGCTGGGCCTGTGGGAGGATGTGAGTGGGTTCTCCCCTCCGCTGGGCCTGGGGGAGGATGTGAGTGGTTCCTCCACCCTGCTGGGCCTGTGGGAGGATGTGAGTGGGTCCTCCACCCAGCTGGGCCTTGGGGAGGATGTGAGTGTGTTCTCCCCTCTGCTGGGCCTGGGGGAGGATGTGAGTGGGTTCTCCCCTCTGCTGGGCCTGGGGGAGGATGTGAGTGGGTCCTCCACCCAGCTGGGCCTGGGGGAGGATGTGAGTGGGTCCTCCACCCAGCTGGGCCTGGGGGAGGATGTGAGTGGGTTCTCCCCTCTGCTGGGCCTGGGGGAGGATGTGAGTGGGTCCTCCACCCAGCTGGGCCTGGGGGAGGATGTGAGTGGGTTCTCCACCCAGCTGGGCCTGGGGGAGGATGTGAGTGGGTTCTCCCCTCTGCTGGGCCTGTGGGAGGATGTGAGTGGGTTCTCCACCCTGCTGGGCCTGGGGGAGGATGTGAGTGGGTTCTCCCCTCTGCTGGGCCTGGGGGAGGATGTGAGTGGGTCCTCCACCCAGCTGGGCCTGGGGGAGGATGTGAGTGGGTTCTCCACCCAGCTGGGCCTGGGGGAGGATGTGAGTGGGTTCTCCACCCTGCTGGGCCTGTGGGAGGATGTGAGTGGGTTCTCCACCCTGCTGGGCCTGGGGGAGGATGTGAGTGGGTTCTTGTATGGATGAAAACAGCCTTCTTCTGCTGTTGACCGGATACCAGTGTATCCGGACCAACAGAGGATGTTCATTCCCAGTTCTTACCACCGTCTCTCACTCCGGGACCGGGACAGCCTGTACGGCCTGATTCCAGGTGTTGGACTCACACACCTCTCCGGAGTGAGACATCATGTGTGAGTGTACACCCCCCCCCCCCCCCCCCCCCCCCCCCCCCTGCCTCACCCATCATCGTCAGGGCTGTCTCTGGCCAGTGATGTCATAGCCGCGAGCCAGCCTGCTTCTGACCGGCCCAACGGCCAGGAGAAGATGATCGCTGCAGGTGCTGCCTGATGCCGGGCCATATGGCCCCCGCCGCCCCGCCCATGTATCATACACACGCATACCAGTTGCTACAAGTTGGCCCTTTTTACACCTCTATCAGTACCTGATCAGAGTGAGTACAGAGCAGAATGTGGGTCTGGTGGAAGATGGGATGGAACTAACTATTAATCCCAGACCAGATATTTAGTATTAGCATAGGTGGGGGTGGGTGTGTGTGTGTGTGTGTGTGTGGGTGGGGTTTTCAGTGCTGGGGGCCCTGGAGGACCGCTGACATTATGGTTCCCAGTGGCCTCATAGTGACCTTCCATACTGTAGGGATATACATTCTCTCTCGCTCTCTCTCTCTCTCTCTCTCTCTCCCTCTCCCTCTCCCTCTCTCTCTCTCTCTCTCTCTCTCGCTCTCGCTCTCTCTCATCCCCACATAGAGGCATCACCCACCCTGATTTTAATTTCACCCTCCACTAGTCAGCAGCGCTGACGGATGACTCTCCCAGACGGACGGAGGGAGGTGGGGGGGGAGGAGAAGGAGGGATACACAGTTTAGGGACCAGGAAGGGGGGGGGGGTGTCTGTGATTGGCTGATGGAAGCATCCCGCTCTCTCCCTGAGTCGGGGAGGGGGAGGTGTGTGTGGGGGAACAGGAGCCTGTTACAATGCTTCTGGAGGGGGTCCGATCTCAGTCAAGACATTCCACCACTTGGATCACATCCTAAACACACACACACACACACGACCCTGCCGCCATCGCAGGCTGGAGGATGACATCACCTGTTAGCCTCTGATTGGCCGCAGGTGGTAGAGGGGGAGGTGTCAGTGGAGCAGCCAGCGCGGTCACAACAAGCCGGCCATGAGGCAGTGAGCAGGTGGAATGGCGGTCTGCCACAGCCTACGGCTGCGCCGCTCTCTGGGAGTCCTGTGGCAGGTGTTGATCCTTTTGGACGGAGTCATGTCTGGAGTGTCGTGGCAGAGGAGGCTTGAGGACGAAGAGGAGCTGCTGGGAGAGATGATGAGCAGAAGCGAGTGGAAGGTGTGCGCAAAGAGCTGGAGAAAGGAGGGAGTTCCAGACTGCTCAGTTGAGTCCATTTTGGTTCAATTTAGTCTGGCTTTTTGTTGGAGTGATGAAACTCTTTCATGTTGCCAAAGCGAAAAATTGCTATGGTTCTGTGGTTGTGTCTGGGCCTCCTCACACTTCAGTGGAGTTGGAGAGTTGGATCAGACACGTTGGTTGCCTGCTAAAAGAAACTGCGTTATGTCGTTGGAAAAACCAATCAATAAGGTGCTGAACCTGCGCCGTTAAATTGATTGTGAGTCAATCAGTTGTCTGGCATCATAGGCCTACCGGTCCGTGGGTCTTAGAGCTCTAGAGATCTCATTAGTAGTTTGGAGATTCATTGAGTCATGTATTACTTACATATTTTTATCTTTAATAATTTAGTTTTAATTAGTTGTTTTCATCACTTGCCTTTTATTTTGTTTCATGGTTATATATACCTGTGTTAATGCTTAAATTATTAAAAAAGCATACTCCTCTTGATGCTTCAGTTAACTTAGACCTTCCCTGGTAATGTCAGCTGCCTGTGTTATTATCTGAGTGAGGCTGAAGGCCACGAAGCAGCAGACACACACCAAGCAGAGAGCTCCTTCAGCCTCAGAGGGTCTGTTGGCCGTGGTTGTCTCTCCGGGCTATGGGGCAGAAGGGCAGGTTGGCCAGGGACATGCATGACGTCGTCGCGGGTCGTCCAGCTCCTTTGTTCTGCTCCGTCTCCATCCCCACCGTGGATGTGCAGGTGGTCCATCAATCCCCCGACCTCTCCATCCCCTCGTGCCTCAGGCCTCTCATCTCTCTCCCCGTCAGAGGGGCCAGAGCGCTGTCTCCAGCAGCCGGAGCCCCACCATCAGTCCTGTCCCCGCTCCTCGTGTCGTGACCCCATTACCCAGACGGCAGGAGGCCTCTCTCCTTCTGCTTCCTCCACATCCTCTCATCCTTCCTACTGTCAGACCGCTCCCCTACGCCCGTCCTCTCCTCCCCCCCCCCCATCCGTCCCCTGTCACGGGACGCTGTGGCCCGCCACGCTATCACCATGGCAACCCCCTACCCCGTCGCCTGGCCATGCCCTGGAGCCAACCCTGGGAGACCCTGTTAGATCCCGCTGTCGGTCACCTGAGGGTATGGGGGGGGGGGGGGGGATACTAGGGGGAGACAGTGCACACTCAGCAGTGGTTCATCCATCACAGCATGTCGATTGGTCCCCAGCATCCCCATCAGTCACTTTCGTTCGCTTTCCTTGTTCTGGAAGCTCCAGCCAGAGGAGGATGTCATTTACCTTTGTGAAGGTTTCTGGATCACAACTTAAACTTTGGAAAGAAAACTCCCCGCACTGGGAAAAAAAAAAACGGTTACACAAATCTTTGTACAATGGTCCTTCTTTCATAAAGCGCCGCAATAACCTTCAGCATGGGGTTATCTTCTACAAAGGAGCAGCTGAAGTCCAGCAGAGGAAAGAAGTCATGGGTAAACGCGTTACATTGGGAATGACGTGGTTGTCTTTGTTGACCTTCCCTTTGAGATGGAATACTGTGTGCCAACAACACATACAAGCTGTTAACATATCATTTCCAGGGCCACGAGGGACACGGTCTCCCATTAGACGCTTGGTTGTGGATATACAGTGCACCTGACAACCAGATATATATACAGTCCACACACACACACACACACACACACACACACACACACACACACACACACACACACACACACACACACACACACACACACTGACTGGTTAATTAGCCAGCCTGCCCCTCAAGGCAGTCCCTCAGCCGTCCATTATTCACCGATCACAGCGCTATACGGTGACCACACATAATCAATCTCCCACGCTCCCATATCGCCGCACACAGCGCGCTCCATACCTGTGTTTAGCACACACATACAGTACATAAACAGCGGCCCTCATCTCCGGCTTTCATTAGTTATAAATGATTCAGGGTCCGTGGGGGGCCACGGGGGGCCCGGCGGGGGGCCACGGGGGGCCCCGCGTGGTGCTGGCCGTCTGTCTGTCCGCGGGCCCCGTCGTGTCTCTATTAGCCCGCTCCCACACACGGGCCAAGGCCAACACATTGTTTATTAACGGGCTCGCCACCGGCCGGCCGTGCAGACGTGGTGGAAGACACACACACAGGCCCCAACATGATGCATGTTTAACTCAAGCATACACACACTTTGCGTTTCAACCCATTCTTTCTCCCAGTTCTCTCTCCCAGTAGTGCTGGGAGCCAGGGGATGTGTTCCCGGTCTGATACTGTGGATCGGTGATAAATTGCTCTGTCTCGGAGCTGGCAGGGCGTTTTAGGGTGAATGTGAGGCGAGAGGAATGCTGATTTAAAGGACCTTGCATTACCTGGTTAAGCCAGAAGAGATGGTCCTAGAGATGACGTTTGTTTGCCCGTTCATTCGCTTCTTCTTGGTGAAGGCCGGGGAGTGGTTCAGCCACTCCAAGGTCAGAGGAAGAGCCGAATACAGAAGGCTCTGAATGAAGAATCAAAGAAACACCGACTATAGCCATTGATGTAGCCAATCGATGAGGCCAAACCATCAACTGGTTTCATCTCCAGCCATAACGTCCCTTGGATTGTTATCCATGTTATCAAACCCCAGAGCTGCTTTCATTGGGGTTATAGAGAGGACAAGCTCCTAATGCATATTAATATATTATCCTGGTACACATTTAGCATTGGTGCTGGGCTCCAAGAACCCTGTATTCAGTAAAGGTCCTGAATCGCAGTAGACATTGTGAACAGTCCACTGTAACGTGGGAGTAACGGGAGGTCCTGTGTGTGTCCACTGTAACGTGTGAGTAACGGGAGGTCCTGTGTGTGTCCACTGTAATGTGTGAGTAACGGGAGAACAGTCTACTGTAACATGTGAGTAACGTGAGAACAGTCTACTGTAACATGTGAGTAACAGGAGGTCCTGTGTGTGTCCACTGTATCATGTGTGTAACGTGAGAACAGTCCACTGTAACGTGTGAGTAACGTGAGGTCCTGTGTGTGTCCACTGTAACGTGTGAGTAACGTGAGGTCCTGTGTGTGTCCACTGTAACGTGTGAGTAACGTGAGGTCCTGTGTTTCCAGGCCCACGAGCGCTCTGAGAGCGTGGAGGTGGCCTTCGTGACGCAGCTGGTCAGGAAGCTGATGATCGTGATCGCCCGGCCCGCTCGCCTGCTGGAGTGTCTGGTAAGAGTCGCCGCGCAACCTTTTGGTCATCAGGGTTCATTTCTTCCTCATGAAGCTTTTTGGCAAACTAGATGTTTTTATAATTACTAATATTATTAGAAATGTGTTTAGAATTCATTCAATGCGTGGAATTATGATACTCTCACATCTTGGTCTTTAATTTTTTGGGAATGGAACGAATATTTCTTGACTCACTTTTAATGCTTCTATTAATATTAATATAGTATATGCCTTCCTGTACACCATTAAGACATAACATTTTCATATTCCATGCCACTGTAAATTACAGCAATTACAGTGAAGCATATTCCCATATTTACAAGTAATTGGATTTTCACACTGCAAAGACTATTATGCTTCTGCTTAATTAACATTCTAGATCAATCCTGCACTCGGTGTCAAAAGATTTAAGCGGAGCAATTAATTAATTGCATTCCACTGGGAGTTTTAAATTAGACGAAGGGGTAATTGAGTTTGCATGCACACACTTGCAGTTCTGCACCTCTCATAACTGCTAGTGTGCAGCTTTGTTATTAATATCAGTAGCCCCCCCCCACCCCCCCGACAATCATCTCTCTAATACCCAAGACGAGAGATGAGACGATAGTAATGGAGGATAGAGGGGAGAGAGGAGGAGGAGAGAGGAGGAGGAGGAGAGAGGGGAGAGGGGGGAGAGAGGAGGAGGAGAGAGGGGAGAGATGAGGAGGGAGGGGAGAGAGGAGGAGGAGAGAGGAGGAGGAGGAGAGAGGGGAGAGATGAAGAGGGGAGAGAAGAGGAGGGGAGAGGGGAGAGAAGAGGAGGGAGGGGAGAGAGGAGGAGGAGAGAGGAGGAGGAGGAGAGGGAGAGAGAGGAGAGGAGGAGGAGAGAGGAGGAGGAGGAGAGAGGGGAGAGGGGAGAGAGGAGGAGGAGAGAGGGGAGAGATGAGGAGGATAGAGGGGAGAGAGGAGGAGGAGAGAGGAGGAGGAGGAGGAGAGAGGGGAGAGGGGGGAGAGAGGAGGAGGAGAGAGGGGAGAGAGGAGGAGGAGAGAGGGGAGAGAGGAGGAGGATAGAGGGGAGAGATGAGGAGGAGAGAGGGGAGAGAAGAGGAGGAGGAGGGAGGAGGAGGAGGGAGGGGAGAGGGGGGAGAGAGAGAGGAGGATAGAGGGGAGAGAGGAGGAGGAGGAGGAGAGAGGAGGAGGAGGAGAGAGGGGAGAGAGGGGAGAGAAGAGGAGGATAGAACTGAGAGGGGAGTTAATACCAATAAGGGTGGAACGAGGGACGGCAAGATGAGAGTCCATCGGATAGCGAGGGAGGAGGGAGGGAGGGAGGATGGGGGAGAGATGAGTCATACACGGGAGCTGGCCCCGCTGTTCAGAGTGTAGTCCTGACTGATGACCACCGTGACACCCAGCAGGGGGGGTCCTACACACAGCCCCACTGTGGGTGTTACTGTGATATGGTTTAATGTGTGGGGGAGTCTGTGGCCTTGGACACTGGGCGCTGAGGGGGGGGGGAGAAGCACATGCCCACCTTAGACACAGCGATGCTCATCTTACACGTACATGCAGAACCACTTGTGTGTTCAAACAGCCAATAGAAGTAGCTTTTATTGAGGCCCGCTGGATGTCTAAGAACAGCACTGTGATAACACAGCACTATCCTAGTGCTGGTGTTCAGCACCAGTACCCCACCCTCCAGGAGCCTCGGCCCCCCAGCAGGGCTCTTCTGTTCAGCCCCCCCTCTCTCTCCCGTGTGTGCGTGCAGGAGTTCGACCCCGAGGAGTTCTACCACCTGTTGGAGGCAGCAGAGGGCCACGCCAAGGAAGGCCAGGGCATCAAGTCGGACATCCCCAGATACATCATCAGCCAGCTGGGGCTCACCAGAGACCCCCTGGAGGGTACGGGGACACCAGCTCTCTGCCGGCACCCTCTAACACATACACATGATGCACCCCGTCCACAGCATACACAGTCACCCACCCACAGCATACACATGATGCACCCCGTCCACAGCATACACATGATGCACCCCGTCCACAGCATACACAGTAACCTCATCCACAGAGTCACCCCACCCCCAGAGTCACCCCAACCACACCGTCCACAGACGCAGGGCGATGCCCTCCTGCGTAGCGGGACCCCCGGTTGAACCCGAGGGGTCTTCCTCTGTGGTTTGGGCTGGGGGGTAACTCTTTCGTCTGTGGTCCTCTAGAAATGGCCCAGCTGAGCAGCTATGACAGTGGCCACCCAGACACCCCCGAGACCGACGATTCAGTAGATGTGAGTAAACGTATAGCCGATATGTTATCCATCCATCGCTGAACCTTATCCATGAATCTAGAACCAAGTCCAAGGTACCTCCGCCGACCACACCCCCTGGAAACACGGCTGATGCAGCTCGTTATAATGCATAGCTCATCAGTCTTGGATTAGTCTAAGTACCTTGAAACCGGTTCTGGACTGATGCCGGTGCTCCCAGTGTGGCTCCCAAGACGTGAGAGCACACGCTCGCCCTTCTGGACAGGCTGTAGGCCGTGTGCGGTCGGTCCTTGTGCTCACGGGGCTTATGGGTGCACAGTGGGGTTGGATTCCTGACTGAGGTCCGTTTTGTGTTTCAGGGCCGAGGCGCCGCAGTCCCCGCCCCGCAGACCAAAACCAAACCGCCGCGCGAGGAAGACTTTGAGAACATCAAACTCATCAGCAACGGGGCCTATGGGTACGAGGCCCTGCTCTCACAGTCTGCTCTTCGTTTCTCCCTGTTGGTTTCATGTCTCTGTCCCTCCCTGTGACTGTAAGCTAGTTCAGAGCTCAGGGTTACGACCTCCGTTTGAAGCCCTGTCCACCACTCAGATGGTAACGCACTGTTCTGGATGTTGGACGTGTTCATAGGACTTGATTGTCTAGCTTCTGCAGTAGCTAGCTGTCAGTGTTGTGTACGGGGAACGGGTTAGCCTAGCGATTGTTAGTGCTTGCACTTGGTTCTATGGCTCTATCTTTACTGTACCGACAGTGATATATTGTTTCACTTCTTATGACAAATATACTTATTGTCGCTTGGGATAAAAGCGTCGGCTAAATGGCCAAAATGTAAATTCTTGTTTCTGAGACTTTCATTTCCTTTGAGGCTTTTAGTTTTTTCGCCAGACCTTCCCTCATTTTATTTTTACAATTATAATGGAGATCCACAGATCTTCTTGTGGTTTATGACGGGGGTTGGGTACCCGGCGTAAAGGTTCCTACATCCCCTCATGCTCCTCCTGGGGGGTTTGAACCTGCTGTAACGGACCCCCCCCGTGCTCCCCACAGGGCGGTGTTCCTGGTGCGCCACAAGGAGACGCGTCAGCGCTTCGCCATGAAGAAGATCAACAAGCAGAACCTGATCCTGAGGAACCAGATCCAGCAGGCCTTCGTGGAGCGGGACATCCTGACCTTCGCCGAGAACCCCTTCGTGGTGTCCATGTTCTGCTCCTTCGAGACCAGGAGGCACCTCTGCATGGTCATGGAGTACGTCGAGGGTAAGGCCCCCCCGCTGTCCTCCTGGTTGAGGAGGGTTTGGTCACTCCATGGCCGTCATGGCTGCTCGTATCTGCCCGCTGCAGGCTGTTCTTCTTTTGCGTCAGCATGGGATGATATGTACCGTGTGCCCTTTTACTATACAACCTTCTGTGTTATTCTGTTTTTCCCTGGCTCTCTCTCATGGTGTGTGTGTGTGTGTGCGTGTGCGTGTGCGTGTGCGTGTGCGTGTGTGTGTGTGTGTGTGTGTGTGTGTGCGTGTGCGCGCGCGCGCGCCCCAGGCGGGGACTGTGCCACTCTGCTGAAGAACATCGGCGCCCTGCCGGTGGACATGGCCCGCATGTACTTTGCAGAGACGGTCTTGGCCCTGGAGTACCTGCACAACTACGGCATCGTGCACAGAGACCTCAAACCCGACAAGTAAGAGCATGCACCCAGATGAGTGTAAATACATGATGTATTGTACTAGTGTCTCTCTTTGTGTTCATAGGTCTAACCTAAATCTGTTCCCTTACGTATTTCTATGAACATATCAAAGATTCCAAACTATGGATGTGTGTTTCATACTGAGCTCTCTGTGTTCCCGTAGCCTTCTGATCACGTCCATGGGCCACATTAAGCTGACCGACTTTGGTCTGTCTAAGATCGGTCTGATGAGCCTCACCACTAACCTGTATGAAGGCCACATCGAGAAGGACACCAGAGAGTTCCTGGACAAACAGGTCAGCCTCACTTCACTTCTCCATACACTCTGGAGATCTCCTTTCCCCTGACTGTGAAGAGACGTGGTGTTAGTGTATAAAAGAAGATGCCTTTATGTCCACCTTGTTGTAGCAAGATGTTTCAGGGTGTTAGTGGCATCTCTTCTGGCCATGTGACACCGTAAGCTCCAAGCCAGCAACCAAGAGCATCTCTGTTTGTGGTCGCCCAGCTCCGAACCTCATGATTAAATGCATCTTCATAAGATCAGCGGGGAGACCACTGTGTCCGCCGTGTGTGAGCAAAAACAAAGATGGTTAAAGATGTTTCAAAATCATTTGAATTAACCTCTGCAAAACGGTTGAACTATCACAGCCAATTGAAAATGTTTTTGGCTTCGCCGGGTGTAATCCTTTTATATTCCTGTCAGGCTGTTGGAAACAAAACTGAAAACTGCATGCTTCCACATCAATCAACCAGTGTACTGTCTCTTAGTATCCACACAGATTTGGGCAAATCTTTGCAAATTTGGGCAAATCTTTTAAGCTGCAGCCTTGTAGTGGAGTCTGTGCCTAACGGGGTGCCGTGCCTCTTCTCTCCAGGTGTGCGGCACGCCGGAGTACATCGCCCCAGAGGTCATCCTGAGGCAGGGCTACGGCAAGCCCGTGGACTGGTGGGCCATGGGGGTCATCCTGTACGAGTTCCTGGTGGGCTGCGCCCCCTTCTTCGGGGACACCCCGGAGGAGCTGTTTGGACAGGTCATCAGCGGTAAGCCGGCCCCACCCACACACCACAGGGAGGGGGCGGGGCCTTGGGCGGGGGGCGGGGCCGTGGGCGGGGGGCGGGGCCTATTCAATTTGGTATTTCTTTGTGATATGCTGCCTCGCCAACACTTGCCAGGTAAAAATTTGCAGAAACAATGTCGGCAAAGAAAGGGACAGTGCTTCCGTCCCTTTCATTGTTCTACGCTTACAGTGTTGTATTCAATAAAAGATCTTTAGCTAGATAAATAGCAGTGTGTTCCTCCCTGCTGATAGTGCTGTCTTATCTCTGGTTCTGTTCTGTAAGTGAGACGTTCTGAGGGCAGAAGAGAGCAGCAGAACAGAGAGATGATCTGATCATTAAAAGCAAAGCGGGCTGCCTGATGCACACGGCCATGAGACTCGAGGGGAAACCCGTTAGCATCTTCCCTTCACAGATGGTTTATGCTTTGATTTCTCTCTGATGAAAGTGGAAATCGATGGGGGAAATCAATCCACAAACCCTGCATTGATTTCATACATCTTATGTGCACGTGTCTTCCTGTACATATCTATGCACCATGAGTTTCCCTGGGTGTCCTTGAGTGATGCGTGTCCTAGGGTTACCCTGTAAATAACTGAGCGGGTCGTATCGTCTCTCAGATCTCAGTTATTGTCTTCTGGATCAATACGGAGAGCATACAATAAAAACAGCAGGCTGAGATCAATAGGAATAAGGGCCTTATTTCCCAGAGGAGCTGCT